>NC_081357.1:85228264-85528264 GCF_030684315.1 Stegostoma tigrinum | reverse complement strand
GTCAGTTATTTATATTTTCCGCAAGCTTACTCTCATATTCTAACTCTCTCTGTCCTCAAGTTTGCTAATTTTTCTGACTAACTGATATGTCTCCTCTTTGCCTCCTCTTTACCTCCTCTATCCCTGATTTCCCTTGTAGGCCATGGCTGAACCACCTTCCCTGTTTCACTCTTATGCTAGACAGGGATGTACAATTGTTGAAGTTCATCCATGTGTTCTTTAAATGTCTGTCATTGCCTTTCTACATCAACCCCTTTAGTATCCTTGGCCAGTTTATCCTAGCCAATGCATGACACATACCATCAAAGTTAGCTTTCTTTAAGTTCAGGACCCCAGTCTCAGATTTAACTGTGTCACTGTCCATCTTAATGAAAAATTCTACCATATCATGGTTGCTTTGCCCCAAGATGTCTCAGGCCACAAGGTTGCTAATTAATCATTTCTCATTACACAATACTCAGTCTAGGATAGCTTACTCTCTAGTTTGTTCCTTAACATATTGGTCAAGGAAACCATTCCTCATACATTCTAAAAAATGCTCCTTGATCGCATTGCTACTAGTTTGGTTTGTCAAGTCCATATGTAGATTGAAGTCACCCATAATAACTATCGTACCCTTACTGCATGCATCTCTAATTTTGAGTTTGATGCCTGGACCACAGCCTCACAACTATTGTTTGGTGGTTTGTACCCAATTCCCACTAACGTCTTTCTCCCTTTATTGATTTTCCGCAGCTCCATCTGTACGGATTCCATGTCGTCCTAATTAATGCCCTCTCTCACTATTGTGTTAATCTCCTCCCTAACCAGCTATGCTACCCCACTTCCCTTTCCTTTCCATGTATATTTCCTGAAAATTGAATAACCTGGTTGAGTTCCCAAGCTCGATCACCCTGGAGCCAGGCCTTTGTGATCCCAATTACATCATATCCATTATTAACTGCCTGCGTAGTTAATTCATCCAACTTATTAAAAATGCTTCGTGTATTGAGACACAGTCTTTCAGGCCCATTTTTTTGACATTTATTGCCATTTTAGGATTATGATGTAATGTGGCCTTTTTTGAATTATTTTTTGGTTTTCCTGCCCTTCATTTTTACTTTTCCCCCGTACTGCCTTTTCTTTCTGTCTCCTCTTCCCTCCAACTCTCTGCATTGGTTCGCATCCCCCTGCCATGTTAGCTTAAGCCCTCCCCAACAGCATTAGCAAACACTCGCCCCAGGACATTGGCTCCACTCCTGCCCAGGTGCAGACCGTCCAGTTTGGACTAGGCCTACCACCCCCAGAACTAGTTCCAATGTCCCAGGAATATGAACCCCTCCATTTTGCACTATTCCTTAACTCACACATTTATCTTGGCTATCCTGCCATTTCTACTTAGACTGGCACATGGCACTGGTAGCAATCTCAAGATTACTATCTTTGAGGCCCTATGT
This sequence comes from Stegostoma tigrinum, assembly GCF_030684315.1. NCBI lineage: Eukaryota > Metazoa > Chordata > Chondrichthyes > Orectolobiformes > Stegostomatidae > Stegostoma > Stegostoma tigrinum. Next base: position 85,526,828 of record NC_081357.1, on the reverse strand, counting down.
TTTAGTTTAACTTCTAACCCCCTAAATTCAGCTTGTAGGAACTCATCTGTTTCTTATCTATAACTTTGGTGCCTATATGTACCATGACAGCTGATTGTTCACCCTCACACCCTGTCCCCAACCCCAGAATGTCCTGCAGCCAGTCTGAGACATTCTTGACCCTTGCATCAGGGAAGCAACATACTAGCCTAGGCTATCATTCATGGCCATAGAAACGCCTATCTATTCCCTTTACAATTGAATCTTCATCACTATACCTCTGCCACTCTTTTTCCTGCCCTCTTGAGCAGCAGAGCCAGCCACAGCGCCAGCATTCCCTTGATGAGCCATTTCTCCTAACAGTATCCAAAAAGGTGGAGGGAGATGACTGCACGGGACCCTGCACTGCCTTCCTTCTCTTCACCTGTCTGTTTGTCAACCATTCTTATCTTCCTCAATCATTTTTATCTGCGGTGTGACCGATTTACTAAGTGCACTAAAACAGAGATGTGGTGAAGAATTTTCTTGGAGGCTTGTGAGTCTTGAAACTCTTTTCCTGAAAATCTGATAGAAGCAGAGTCTTTGAATGTATTTAAGGCAGAGGTAGAGAAATGATTGTTCAGAAAAGAGGTGATAGGTTATCGAGTGAATGTAGATTTGTGGTTACAATTAGATCAATAATGACACTCGTGTGTCAAATGGTCTAATTCTGCTCCTATGTCATGGTTTTTTGTTGATTGGCAGAAGGGGCCAAATGGCCTATATCTGTTACTTGTTCAGATGTAACAAATCCTTGGTACGGGCATAGGTTGTCTCAGTCGGCCAGAATGCCAATTGCATTGGGTTTGATTCCTGTTGCAGGTGGAATTGTGTGAGCATCTGCCTCCTTTCCCTCCCCATGGTGGAGGATACAATGCTGTGGGGCAAGCCCACTTTTGGGCAGAGATCTCAAGAGAAGGAAGTGGCATATACTGGACACACTTGTACAACTGCACGTTATCCTGGGATATAAGTGAGTTCCCTAGTCTGCTTGGCATCACACCTTACAAATTGCAATGGCAAATTAATTCATACATACTTACGAAAAACAAGACACTCAAATAGTACAACAGTGGAAACGGCAATCCACAGCACATGCACAGTGGACTCTTGTACCTTGCTGGCCATGGCCCAAGCTGAAACCGATGCAGATAACCATTTATAACAGATAACCATTTCAACCAGAAGTGCTGAGGGAAAGACCAATCTCAGCTTCATTCTGAGATCCAGTAGTATAGATGCCAGTCTTTAATCAAACTGTTGTTACTACAAACTATATCAATGTGTACAGTCTACAAGATGCACTGCAACAACTCACTGATGCCCCTTGACAACAGTGTCATCAAAGGACAGCAGACGCTTGGGAACAGCATCCTGTGCAACTTCCCTTCCAAGCAACACACCACCCTGACTTGGAATAATATCAATACTGTTAACTGATACTGGGGCGTAATCCAGAACTCAAAATCTAACAGGAGCTGGGCAGTTATGGGTGGGTAAGAAATGCTGGTCTTGCTGGTGACCCTTCTATCAAACAATGAATTTGTAAAACTCTCTGGAAGATGTCAAGCGGTTATTTGGATGCCATGTTCATGCTTACCCGTCACCATCAGCTCAAAAAAGATTGAAATTATGATCTACCTGCATGGTCATAATTGTCCATTCCTCAGGTTGCTGTCAGTCATGTCCCAATAATGATCATAGATAAATTATGTTACCTTGACAGAATTCTTTCATTAGTCTTTTAATGACTGTACTGCTCCGTGTCAGTCTTTCTCTTGTCTTTTCTCTCTATCTCTCTCTCTTTGTCACTTTTCTCATTCTCATATTCTCTGCCTCTCCTTTTACAAGTCTCTCTCTCTCTCTCTTCCTTTTGCATCCTATCATGCTTTCTCAGCTTCCTGTCACCTTCTCTATGTCAGTGACAGCTGCTCTCTTGTCCGACCTCTGGCCCCCTCCGCTGTTACCCTCACCGTCTCTTAACCCTATGCTCAGCTTTTCCATCTCACACATTCTCCCTCTCACTTGCCCCCACACCTCCTCCCTCACCCCTATCCCAGGCCCCAAGATGACTTTCCACATTAAGCAGAGGTTCACCTGCACATCTGCCAATGTGGTATACTGCATCCACTGTACCCGGTGTGGCTCCCTCTACATTGGGGAAACCAAGCGGAGGCTTGGGGACCGCTTTGCAGAACACCTCCGCTCAGTTCGCAATAAACAACTGCACCTCCCAGTCGCAAACCATTTCCACTCCCCCTCCCATTCTTTAGATGACATGTCCATCATGAGCCTCCTGCAGTGCCACAATGATGCCACCCAAAGGTTGCAGGAACAGCAACTCATATTCCGCTTGGGAACCCTGCAGCCCAATGGTATCAATGTGACTTCACCAGCTTCAAAATCTCCCCTTCCCCCACTGCATCCCAAAACCAGCCCAGTTCATCCCCTCCACCCACTGCATCCCAAAACCAGCCCAACCTGTCTCTGCCTCCCTAACCTGTTCTTCCTCTCACCCATCCCTTCCTCCCACCCCAAGCCGCACCTCCATCTCCTACCTACTAACCTCATCCCATCCTTGACCTGTCCGTCTTCCCTGGACTGACCTATCCCCTCCCTACCTATACTCTCCTCTCCACCTATCTTCTTTTCTCTCCATCTTCGGTCCGCCTCCCCCTCTCTCCCTATTTATTCCAGTTCCCTCTCCCCATCCCCCTCTCTGATGAAGGGTCTAGGCCCGAAACGTCAGCTTTTGTGCTCCTGAGATGCTGCTTGGCCTGCTGTGTTCATCCAGCCTCACATTTTATTATCTTGGAATTCTCCAGCATCTGCAGTTCCCATTATCTCTGATACTTGAGAACCTTATTCAAGTAAAACACTAGTGTAGATGCAGGGGGAGGGGGTCCAAGACCAACTCAGGAGTTTGAACTCTCTCCGAATACAATGGTAAGAAAGTACTTGTTTACACCGTCACAAAAATGGGCTGATGCAACCCTGAAACTATGTTAATTACTATCCACATCTAGTGTGAGCAGTAAATCTAACAACACCATACAGTTTACTATCAGTGGTATACGGCTCCCACATTATCACCAGGGGGGCTATTGTCCATTGAAACCTTTATCAAAGGTAAATATGCAGTTGCTCATCGTGCCTATCCCTGACTCTTTGCCACTAACATCTGCAGACTAGTTTGCTTCGCACCTGAAACATTCCCTTTGGAACTATCTTCCAACTAACTGCCTCACTCAACTGCCTGTCTCTGCAGCAGCAAGCAAGTGCTCTTTTAATCCTTACTTTTAACCCTTACAATATATTTGTGCCTTACCACAGATCTGTGAGAAAACTGTACTTCTATAAGAAATCTACACTTACACACTCTTTCACCCTTCAGCCTCCCCTATGGCCAAGCTTTTGGCCCAAGGGGCACAACAGAATTGAAGTAGTTGCATAGCTGCATCCACATTCCTGTGTTGAAGTTGTTGTGTGATCCTATCTCTAAACTGGTTGGCAACCCTATCTACAATATGATTTAGCTCGTGTCTCGTGACAGTTTTCGTAAGCAACTTCATAAGCAGGCAAGTGTACACAATTAGTATACGCAAGATAACTAGCCAGATAACAACAAAACAATGTGGACCCATGGATGAATCTTCACTATTAATCCTCAGTTCCACAGTTTTATTCACCATGGCTGAACTTTTAAGTGTCTGAGTTAAGTCTTCTTTCTCCCCTGCAATGATCACTGTCAGGTTATGCCACTTATGTGTCAGTTTGACGTTTGTCCTTGTGAGGTCTTGCCATGCTATTTGAACATGTCTCAGTCAGAAGTAGGGAGAGGGGCGCACTGCTGTAGGGCTTGCAGCAGCTGAGTCGTGTTCGGAATGTCTGCTGGAGGCATTTCAACAGAAACATTGATTTGTCCTGGACTGTCAGAGTTTCTATGGTCGTTTTTTACTCGAGTGTAATCGCATCTGGAAATCATGGCCAGGTATAGGACACTTTAGGGTGTAGAATCAGGCTGATGTGGACACAGAAGTTAGCCCATGACTGGAAACAAAATCAGTACCAGGTTCATTTGCCAACTGGCTATCACAATCAGAGTAATGGTGGAGTCCACACAGGGACTGAAATATTGAATTCCTGTCACAAAAGTACACCCACTGCTGGGCATGAGGGCATTTGCTAATGTCAAGTCCCACTGAAATATTGTCCTTACGATGAACTGCGTCTTGCAGGGCATACTTCAAGGTGGCCTGAAGAGAACTGTTTTATATGTCCATGTCATACAACCATACAATCAGAGATTAGATATCTCGGGGGTTGTGTGGTACTCTGAGGAGGACCAATAACAGTCCTTTGTTCCCCAATAAGTGGTCGTCTTGCCACACAGTGTACAACAAATCTTATAGATTCAGGGGAACATTCTGAGATAATGGGGTGTTTGTCCATCTGGATAATAGTCCAGGAGTGACCCAAGAGGGGACAAGCCTCTTCCACAGGGCCAACAGCAGGTCAATATATAAAGTGGTTGCCAATAACGAGCAAAGGGTTCCTGCCTTGTCAGCATATGTCATGTTATTAACAAAATCAATTGGAACATTAAGAGCAGTTTCAGTTGATTTGTTTAAAGTGAGGGTTTTAGTCTGTATTTCAGATCTTTCTTCCCCTAACCTAGTTGTTGTTTCTTGTAAATCTAAGTTATCTTCTAACAGCCCCTTCAACTTCTCTTTCAACACTGAGTTCTTCTTGTAATGGGGCATTCATGTAATGTAATGGCATAATAGCAAAGGTCTACACCATTATTTTTAGTCCTGCATCCTGCCAGAACCTTCATCACTGCCTGGGCATCCCCTGCTTTCTAACCATCTTTATAAGGGCTGTACTTTTAAGGGCAGACTTAATCATTTCCTTAAATAAAGTTTGACCCAATACTTCGGTACTGTTTTGTGGTAGTTCCAGATTAAATTTAATTAGTAAGTGGGTTGTGATCAGTGAGGGGTTAAGAATGACATATTCATCAGTATCCGTAAGGATCATGCCGTTGGCCCCAACAGGGATAATGCGGTCTTCAGAGCAGTCGGGGGAGGACCATATCAAATGGTATAGTGCATCACAGTATGGCAGATAAAGCTTTTTCCTTGGTTGGGCAGGTGGTATGCCATTGGTAAAGCTGGTGCACATCCGGCATTCCATAGTGAAGTGAAAAATTGGAGAGTTGATGCTTTGCCAGACCCATGTAGATGTGTCCATCGACAAGCAGAACTGACATGAGTTTTGCCCACATACGAGATGAGAATAGGGTTTGCTTAAGTGTTGTTAGCTTTGTACACCGAAGATCAACATGGTGTTGCGGTTAAGATCAGGAGGACCGCAGCTGCCTCTTTTCAAAGGAGAGAGGCACCACATACAGCCCCTCTGTCAAATTACACGTTAACAGCAGAAAAGCCATCTACACAGGTTACTTTAAGAGGATTTCCATCAGCTACATATAAGTTCCCGTCATCACAACTCGCACGCTTATTTTCTAATCAGATTTTCCTAAGTCCTTTGTATATTTCTGTAGTATTTGATTCATCCGTGATTACATTGGGGGTTGTTAGTGGTTTTGGATTGCTGCGAGCCCCAAGGTCCATTCCTCAAATGTATACTCCTTGGATGCTCGCCGTGGCTATAAGGAAAAGGATCCTGTGGGGAGGCAAGGTAAACACGCAGACACAAGGCCCTGCCAATGCTGTTAACTGTTAAACATTTTCAGTTGTGACAGATGTCTCCACTTTCCTATCCCTCCTTCGTCAACCAAGACTCCGTGATCATTTGTGAGAATTAACTCGTAAGGACCATTCTTTTGAGGGCTTGAGCTGCTCTTTTAGAGGCAGTACATGAACTTAGACCCTGTCCCCAGGCCTTATCCTTCAGCATCTTGAGGACGTTCCCTCCTGTTCCCAATCATGAACCTGCTGTACCCGATTCACCTGGTCTTTGAGTTGTTGAAGATTTATGCAAAGTTGATGCATACATTCCCAAATGCACTCTTTTGTGTTGATCATTTCCAGTCCCCCTGTGATCAAGCCGTGTGGCAGGCTCATGGTCTGACCAGTCAGTAGTTCAAAAGGGATCAGTCCTGTCAGCCTGAGTCATTCTTCAAGAGGCCATCAGAATAGCTGGCAGAGCAGTCGTCCATTTAACTTCTTCCTGTTGGCAAGCTTTTGTTAGAACTTAAAAATTGAAAGAACTGCGGGTGCTGTCAATCAGGAACAAGTTGCTGGAAAAGCCCAGCAGGTCCAGCAGCATCCATGAAGAAAAAAACCAGAGTCAAAGCTTCGGGTCTTGCAACCCCCCTGAGGAAGGGTCACCAGACCAACAACACCAATCCTGAACTCCATCCGACAGACGCTACCAGATCCACCGATTTTTCACCACTCCACCACCACCCCCCCCCCCCCCCCCCCCCCCCCCAGGAACCCCCGTCCCTGTTTGGTTAGAGCTTGCTTCAGGTTCCTATTAGTCCTCTCTCCTAGACCTGAACTCTGGGGCTGCTAGTGGATATTGAATCATTGTGTGATCCCTAGCATTTTGCAAGCTGTTTTGAGGCATTTCCCAGTGAAGTGGGATCCCTGGTCCGAATCTAGTTTCTGTGGGTCTCTCCACCTGGGGGTTATTTTGGTCACTTGGATGTGAGCAACAGTTCCAATCGAACAGTCTTTAGTTGGAAAGGCTTCTACCCAATGGGTGAATTGATGAATAAAAACTAGACAATATAGTTTGTTTTGGCTCCAGGATAATGGCCCTATAAAATCCGTCTGAACATTTTCCTAGGGTCCCTTCAGCCTGGGGTGGTGTCCCATTTTTACCTTGTATGCCCCACCTGGTTCAATCCTTGCGCATGGGATACAGCATTGGCAGTACTTCTCCACATCTCTGCCCATGCCCCTCCACTACAGCTTTTTTGGACATTAGAATTTTGTCTCTATCTGTGTGAGCCATCCCACGGTAAATGTCAACCAATATCTTATGAGTACATTGGGTTGTGATTACTGCATGTCCTTTTCTCCAGACCCTATCTCAATCCTGCCTACCTCCATCATGTGCCCATGAGATTATTTTTTTCTTCAGCTGTAAATGTGACCTATATTTCCAAAATGCCCCATTAAGAGCTGTCCTCAACCATACTTGTTTTAAGGTCATTCACGGCTGTCTGATCATTGTGGAACATCTCCTTTGCTGCTCAATCTGCCCATGCAGATCTTTGTTGTTCTAGGGTTGTTATTTGCCTCCTTTGGAAGTTGGGCAGCCTCGACTGAGGCTTGAATGTGGTCTTGATGTTAAATCGGTCACCAAAGGCTGTGACAAATTCTTGCCGGCCCCTAGCTATCATTTAATCATGAGCTACCCCAAAGGCATATCTGCTACCATTGTAAGCACCTTTCTCAGGCTATTAATTCTACAAGCTGGGTCGAGAGGCCCCCGTCGATCCTGTCTCCAATTAATATTGTTCCTTGACCTCTACCACTACTTTCCATGCAGTGCGTGGTTCTCCGTCCACATACTTTCGTGTTCTACATGGAACATAGAACAATACAGCGCAGAACAGGCCCTTCAGCCCTTGATGTTGCGCCAACCTGTGAACTAATCTAAGCCCCTCCCCATACAACTATCCCATCATTAGCCATATGTTTATCCAAGGACTGTTTAAATGCCCCTAATGTGGCTGAGTTAACTACATTGGCAGGCAGGGCGTTCCATGTCCTTACCACTCTCTGAGAAAAGAACCTGCCTCTGGCATCTGCCTTAAATCTATCACCCCTCAATTTGTAGCTATGCCCCCTCGTACAAGCTGAAGTCATCATCCTCGGAAAAAGACTCTCACTGTCCACCCTATCTAATCCTCTGATCATCTTGTATGTCTCTATTAAATCCCCTGTTAGCCTTCTTCTCTCCAATGAGAACAGACCCAAGTCCCTCAGCCTTTCTTCATAGGGCCTGCGCTCCAGACCAGGCAACATCCTGGTAAATCTCCTCTGCACCTTTTCCAATGCTTCCACATCCTTCCTGCAATGGGGCGCCCAGAACTGCACGCAATATTCCAAATGAGGCCGCACCAGCGTTTTGTACAATTGCATCATGACATCACGGCTCCGGAACTCAATCCCTCTACCAATAAAACCTAACACACCGTAAGCCTTCTTAACAGCACTATCAACCTGGGTGGCAAAGTTTCAGGGATCTATGTGCATGGACATCAAGATCCCTCTGCACATCTACACTGCCAAGAATCTCTCCATTGACCCGGTATTCTGCCTTCCTATTATTCTTCCCAAAGTGAATCACCTCACATGTATTAAACTCCATTTGCCACCTTTCAGCCCAATTCTGCAGTTTATCCAAGTCTCCCTGCAACCTGCAACATTCTTCCATACTGTCCACCTCTCCACCGACTTTAGTGTCATCTGCAAACTTACTAACCCTTCCACCAATGCCTGCGTCCAAGTCACTTATGAAAATGACAAACAGCAGTGGTCCCAAAACAAATCCTTGAGGCACACCACTAGTAGCCAGACTCCAGGCTGAATATTTTCCATCAACGACCACTCGTTGCCTTCTTACAGAAAGCCAGTTTCTAATCCAAACTGCTAAATCTCCCTCAATCCCGTGCCTCTGTATTTTCTCCAATAGCCTACCATGTGGAACCTTATCAAAGGTTTTACTGAAGTCCATGTACACCACATCAACTGCCCTACCCGCATCCACATGCTTGGTCACCTTCTCAAAAACTCAATGAGGTTTGCGAGACATGACCTGCCCTTGACGAATCCATGCTATCTCCAATCAAATTCTGTCTATATAGAGGTCTCTACGTCTGATCCCTGCAAAGAATACCCAGGACAATGCTGTTCGCTAGGTGATCCCTCTGTATCTGTAGTTGACAGTCTTGTGGGATCTTCTGTGTGATTATATAGGATGCTGGATTCTCCTTTGTATATTTACCTACCTCCAACGGCTGCCATCTGGGAAAAAGGGCGGCTTCCCATTTAGCCCTTCAGTAATTAGTGATTCCTTTTAATTTCCCTGCCTCTAACAGTTGAAAAATATTGTGAGGGGTGTGGAGGATGACATTTACTATGTAACACAGGCTATGAGTGGCCATCATTGCCCAGACAACGCGTTACGCTGCTCAGATCCCCCAGAATGAGAGGATGGATAGTAACGAAGGATGCTGTAGGTTGCAGAGAGACATAGATAAGCTGCAGAGCTGGGCTGAGAGGTGGCAAATGGTGTTTAATGCAGACAAGTGTGAGGTGATGCACTTTGTTAGGAGTAACCAGAAGGCAAAGTACAGGGCTAATGGTAAGATTCTTAGCAGTGTAGATGAGCAGAGAGATCTCGGTATCCATGTAGACAGATCCTTGAAAATTGCCACCCAGGTTGACAGGTCTGTTAAGAAGGCATACAGTGTTTTAGCTTTTATTAATAGAGGGATCGAGTTCCGGAACCAAGAGGTTATGGTGAAGCTGTACAAAACTCTGGTGCGGCCGCACTTGGAGTATTGTGCACAGTTCTGGTCACCGCATTATAAGAAGGATGTGGAAGCTTTGGAGAGGGTGCAGAGGAGATTTACTAGGATGTTGCCTGGTATGGTGGGAAAGTCTTACGAGGAAAGGCTGAGGGACTTGAGGCTATTTTCATTAGAGAGAAGAAGGTTGAGAGGTGACTTAATTGAAACATATAAAATAATCAGAGGGTTAGATAGGGTGGATAAGGAGAGCCTTTTTCCTAGGGTGGTGACGGCGAGCATGAGGGGGCATAGCTTTAAATGGAGGGGTGAAAGATATAGGACAGATGTCAGAGGTAGTTTCTTTACTCAGAGAGTAGTAAGGGAATGGAACGCTTTGCCTGCAACGGTAGTAGATTCGCCAACTTTAGGTACATTTAAGTTGTCATTGGACAAGCATATGGATGTACATGGAATAGTGTAGGTTAGATGGGCTTGAGATCGGTATGACAGGTCGGCACAACATCTAGGGCCGAAGGGCCTGTACTGTGCTGTAATGTTCTATGTTCTATGATCCAATTTCCCTGAAAAGTATCCCACTGGCCTTAGCCTATCACCATGTTCCTGAAGTAGTACTGCTGTCTGATTGTCCATCCTCCTCATGACAAAAGAGGTGGAATGGTTCACTCAGTTTAGGCAGCCCTAATGCTTGGGCTGACACTAACTTCTACTTAATCTCGTTAAATGGGAGCTCTTGTTCTGAGCCCCAGGTTACCTTATCCTGCCTCGTCCTTCGTCCTATCAGTCCTACTGTTCTGGCTATAGTCCTCAATGAATATCCGACAGTAATTCAGGAGTCCTAAGAGTTGTCGGACTCTTGGAATAGATTGCTATCTTTGAGAAATCAACTGTCCTAGGTACGTGAGATAACAAGGTGAACACTGAGATGAACACAGCAGGCCAAGCAGCATCAGAGGAGCAGGAAAGCTGACGTTTCGGGTCTAGACTCTTCTTCAGAACAAAAGGTACCTGACTTCAGTTAGGCTCATTTGTGCCTTCCGGTTTGGTCTTTCTAGGATTTGTAACAGGCAGAACACTGTTCTTAGAAGCTCTCTCGCAGTCATAGATATTATCAGTATGTCATCTACATATTGTAGGATTGTACACGATGAACATTTTTCTCTAATTGACTTTGATATGTGTGCCATAGCCTGGTGGAAAATGGCTGGGCTGTTATGAACCACTTAAGGGAGCCGGGTCCAGGTGTACTAGTGATCCCCTACTGGGAAGGCAAATTTATATTGATCTTCCTCAGCCAGGGGAATTGACCAGAATCCATTCGCTATATCTAATACTGTGAAACCTTTGTGTTGGGTCCTGACTGTGTTAAGGACAGCGCTCAGGTCTGCCACAGTGGATGTCAATTTGTCAGCATATTTATTCAACTCCATGCATCAATAGTCCATAGGCTTTGCGAACTGGTTATATCAATGAGTTAGTAGTTGATCGGGTTTCTTTTAGTACACCCTGAGTGTCCAATTCCTTCGCTATCGCCTCAGTGGCCATGATCACTTCCAGTCTTATGACATATTGTTTTTTAGGGGGATGGACTCGACTGGATATTGTCACTGGTTCCATACTAATTTTTCTACAACCTGTCTTACTTTGTGCCCATAGGTAGGGCACGTTAGCGCTGTCAAATGGTAGGGATTGCACCGATCCCATTCCCATTATTTTTACTTCGTACAGGAAAGTCTCAGGATTGGGAATCAGTAAAAATATCTTCTGAGGGATCTTTCGAACAATGGTTACGTCTTACAGTTATAAACTTTCCTTTCATATCTATAATAACCCTGAATTGTTCCAGTAAATCAATACCCAGAATGGATTCCCCTGTACTCGGGACATGCCGGATGTTGGCAGTTACAACTATATGTTTAATTTGGATGGCGATCGAATCTGTTTCCAAACCTTGTGTTCGTCCGGTGACTCCCAGTATCTTCTCGGTTTTGCCCAACAAGAGGGAATTCTTGGTTGTCGGTGATCGTAACAGAGGCTCCGGTATCCACCAACGCAGTGTATTGCCGGCCCCCAAACAACGCTCCAATGTAGATCTTTTTCCGTCCCGTTACAATCCCAACCCCTGAGGCCTGCTACTCGTCATTGAAGTCTGAGCAGCTTCTGAAGCTCCTCAATTGTATTCTGAACAACGGACACCTGATTTTCTGCAACTGCAGTTCCCATGATACCTGATTTTCTTGGCGTCTCTGGACTGCCGCCCCCAGCACACCAGCAGTCTTTTGCCTAGTGCCCACCTTTCCACAATTACATAGAACATAGAACAGTACAGCACAGAACAGACCCTTCAACCCACAATGTTGTGCCGACTATTGATCCTCATGTATGCACCCTCAAATTTCTGTGACCATATGCATGTCCAGCAGTCTCATAAATGTCCCCAGTGACCTTGCTTCCACAACTGCTGCTGGCAATGCATTCCATGCTCTCACAACTCTCTGTGTAAAGAACCCGCCTCTGACATCCCCTCTATACTTTCCTCCAACCAGCTTAAAACTATGACCCCTCGTGTTAGCCATTTCTGCCCTGGGAAATAGCTTCTGGCTATCAACTCTATCTATGCCTCTCATTATCTTGTATACCTCAATTAGGTCCCCTCTCCTCCTCCTTTTCTCCAATGAAAAAAGTCCGAGCTCAGTCAACCTCTCTTCATAAGATAAGCCCTCCAGTCCAGGCAGCATCCTGGTAAATCTCCTCTGAACCCTCTCCAAAGCATCCACATCTTTCCTATAATACGGCGACCAGAACTGGACACAGTATTCCAAGTGCGGTCTAACCAAAGTTTTATAGAGCTGCAACAAGATCTCATGACTCTTAAACTCAATCCCCCTGTTAATGAAAGCCAAAACACCATATGCTTTCTTAACAACCCTGTCCACTTGGGTGGCCATTTTAAGGGATCTATGTATCTGCACACCAAGATCCCTCTGTCCCTGCACACTGCCAAGAATCCTATCCTTAATCCTGTACTCAGCTTTCAAATTCGACCTTCCAAAATGCATCACCTCGCATTTATCCAGGTTGAACTCCATCTGCCACCTCTCGGCCCATCTCTGCATCCTGTCAATGTCCCACTGCAGCCTACAACAGCCCTCTATACTGTCAACGACACCTCCAACCTTCGTGTCATGTGTAAACTTGCTGACCCATCCTTCAATTCCCTCATCCAAGTCATTAATAAAAATTACAAACAGTAGAGGCCCAAGGACAGAGCCCTGTGGAACACCACTCACCACTGACTTCCAGGCAGAATATTTTCCTTCTACTACCACTCGCTGTCTTCTGTTGGCCAGCCAATTCTGTATCCAGACAGCTAAGTTCCCCTGTATCCCATTCCTCTTGACCTTCTGAATGAGCCGACCATGGGGAACCTTATCAAATGCCTTGCTGAAGTCCACATACACCACATCCACAGCTCGACCCTCATCAACTTTTCTAGTCACATCCTCAAAGAACTCAATAAGGTTTGTGAGGCATGACCTGCCCCTCACAAAGCCGTGTTGACTGCATTTAATCAAGCCATGCTCTTCCAGATGGTCATAAATTCTATCCCTCATAATCCTTTCTAACACCTTGCAGACGACAGACGTGAGACTTACTGGTCTGTAATTGCCGGGGATTTCCCTATTTCCTTTCTTGAAGAGAGGAATTACATTTGCCTCTCTCCAGTCCTCAGGTACGACTCCAGTGGAGAGCGAGGATGCAAAGATCTTCGCAAGTGGCGAAGCAATTGCATTTCTCATTTCCCAAAGCAGCCGAGGAAAAATCTGGTCCGGGCCTGGCAACTTGTCAATCTTAATGTTTGACAAAATTTTCAGCACATCAGCTTCCTCTATCTCCATCCATTCCAGCATGCACACCTGCTCTTCAAAGGTTTCATTCACTACAAAGTTCGTTTCTTTCGTAAAGACAGAAGCAAAAAACTCATTAAGGGCTTCCCCTACCTCCTCAGACTCCACACACAAGTTCCCTATGCTATCCCTGATCGGCCCTATTCTTTCTTTGACCATTCTCTTATTCCTCACATAAGTGTAAAATGCCTTTGTGTTTTCCCTGATTCCTTCTGCCAAGCCTTTCTCGTGCCCCCTCCTGGCTCTCCTCAGACCATTTTGGAGCTCCTTCCTCGCCTGCCTGTAATCCTCTAGTGCTGAGCTTGACCCTAGCTTTCTCCACCTTATGTAAGCTACCTTCTTCCTTTTGACGAGAAGCTCCACCACTCTCGTCATCCAAGGTTCCTTTACCTTATCCCTTCTTGCCTGTCTCAGAGGGACATATTTATTCATCACTCGCAACAACTGTTCCTTAAACAGTCTCCACATGTCTATAGTGCCTTTGCCATTGGAACAATTGCTCCCAGTCCATGCTTCCTAACTCATGTCTAATCGCATCAATTAGAGCAGCAATTAGGGCCGCTCTATCTCTGATGCGCGTTGCTGGGGCATGGGTGCGAACGGCGGCCTCGGATTATACAAATGTCGCAGTTTTGTTCCCTGGTCTTAGGTCTGAGCTTTTGTTGCTCTTTGCTCATTACTTGTTGAGTCTGATCCTGAACTTTATGAGTCTCCATATTCTTTCGGTTCCTTTCAGCAGTCATTCCCCAGTTAATGATCGCATTAAAGGTATTACCTATGGGAATACCTGGTTGTATCACTTGTTTGAAACAACTACCTTGAGACTTTGGAGGAAGACATTATCTTTCCTGTCGGGATTGTGAATCCCTCCATATTCTACATAAATTCGCTATTTCATTCCGTCGTACTCCTCAAAAGACTTATTAGGCTTCTGGACCGTAGATGTAACACGGGACCAGTCAGATCTAGAGTTGCGTAGGGCCCTCTGGACCTCCTCTACTAGTCTCATATATTTCTGGTCATTCGTCCCTGGTGCCAGCTGCCAAGCACAGGTCTGGGATACGGGGCTGGCAGCTGTGCCCATATAGAAGCTGGTAATTTTGCCCTTATCAAAAGTTGTGAGTCATTTCAAGTTCAATAGTGTCCCTGTGTCAGTTCTTGTAATTTCTCCCAGAATTCTGCGTTTTCTTGCCAATCTTTGGGTTTTCGGTGGTGCATCAAGCAATTGCTGTTTATCCCCGGATCTCGGGAAATGCGTTGTCCGATATGCCATTCTATTGATCTGGGGGTCTCTAATCTCTTCTATTTCAAGGAGCAGACTGATTTTCCTGACCGGTTGACATTGTCATTGTGATGTTCATAGTTAGCCCGCTCAGTGGCCAAATCCCAGCCAACTCTCCCTGACTTCGAGTCAGACGGTATTGGCGCATGAGGTGCAAAAAGTCTCTTCTGCCTTTTGCGGTGGTTCTGGCAATGTGCCGATTGCTGACACCTGCGCCTGGTTAATATTTTGCCCTAAATCCTGTACCATCTATTTATATATTGCCACTTCAATAATGAGTCCTTTCTGTCCTATTGTCATCTTTCTGTACTTTCCACCAAGCTTTTTGCTCAGTGGCAACCTCTTGTCCATCCCAGCCTTTTCTCAACCAGTTTATTGATTATCTTCTTATTGTCTTTAAAGACTATTTCTAAAATGGACCCCTTGGGGCCCCAAGGGCCTTTTTCCACTCTCATCAGTTTCCTTTGCCATGGCTGGTTGTTCCTTATAATATTTTATCGAATTTTGACTTGACTGACCAAAAGCAGACACCAACTGGAGGTAACAAGGTGTACAGCTGGATGAACACAGCAGGCCAAGCAGCATAAGAGGAGCAGTTAGGCTGACGTTTTGGGCCTAGATTTCTGAAGAAGGGTCTAGGCCCAAAACGTCAGCCTTCCTGCTTCTCTGATGCTGTTTGGCCTGCTGTGTTCATCCAACTCCACACCTTGTTATCTCAGATTCTGCAGCATCTGCAGTACCTACTATTTCTGAAACAATTCCAACCGGTGGTGTTTCCCTCCAGCTCCAAACAGTGGTCCCTACACCCATTTCTCCTGGCTGTCAAGTGGCCCCCAATTGGGTTCTTAATTTGGCTCAGTTTGGGTGTCTGGGATCTGTGTTGGACACACCGTCTATGGTCGGGTTTGTTCAAACTGAGCCAGTCGTCTCAAAACAATCAGGTACCAGACAATCAAACACGAATATGGACAGGCAGGTGAACAATTATGAATTCAAACATACAGACACCAGTCAGGTTTTCTCTATTCTTATTACAAAGATATGTTTTCTAAGCTACGACCCCTTCAGTAGCCCTTGGAGTAGTTCCTCAGAACATCTCGAGTCAGGAGTCATGTCATCCCTAACTAACGTATCGTCTGTCATAGGCACCAGACCATTGGCCAAGTCGGCAAGTCCTCTTCGCTAACTAACCTAGCTCCTCTAGGCCCCCTACTGTTAGTCCAAGTCGGGAAATCCTCCTTCCCTAGCTAATTTAATTCCTTTAGGTCCCTCAGTATCCTCACCAAACATTCTTTCTGAGTTGGGCAGCCTGCTACCCTAATCCTCTGCACTAAAATCGAGCATAGCATGCAGTCTTTTTACTTTCTCAAGTGTTACCGTTCTTTGCCTCCGCACTCCGAAGGTTCGTTATAAAAGGAGGGTTATAAGCTACGAAGGGTCAGGACCGGGACCACATTAACCTATTGGGTGGTAAAAATAAATGCAGTCACTCGAATAGTGGATCCATGATCCCTCAGACAGAACCTCCTGACTGGCTTGGCAAACTGTAGAGTAACCTCTGAAAAGGCAATCAGAGACTCAGAGACAGCGAAGTAAATCAGGGCATGAGAACTTTATTCAAACTAGATACAATGTAGATGCAGGGGGAGAATTACGGTGTTATCCTCCCCTTCTCAGACATCTTCAGAAAGTGCCCCTGACCAAGCAGGGCAGCTTCAAAACACCAGGAGTCATCTGGGTATACAGTAGCCTTACAAACATGGCATGGGTGCAAGGGATTCTAGTCTTCGGTGGTTGTCCACTGAGTGGCTAGTTGTTCTGTATATGATGCCTGGTAAGATAGGGCTGTAATCAGACATGAGGGATTCTATATGAGCATGATAGGTCATTAATGAAGCACATTTGGTCAGATATAGGGAGAAATCTCACAAGGGGTAAAGGTGAGAATCCCTCCAAAAAACACACTGCAGCTTGCACACAGTCAAAAAAGTATAATACACCCATATTTTCTTTCAACGCATCTAAATTATTGTCTCCCAGTGTTAATGATGTCCATATTTTTGCTGCCTTTTGGGTAAAGAAGTTTCTCCTGAATTCTTTCCTGATGAAGGGTCTAGGCCCGAAACATCAGCTTTTGTGCTCCTAAGATGCTGCTTGGCCTGCTGTGTTCGTCCAGCTCCACACTTTGTTATCTCCTGAATTCCCTGTTGGATCTTGGTGACTATATTATATGGATGGGTCATGGATTTGACTTTTTCCATAAGAGGAAACATTCTTATTGTGTCCAATCTGTCAAAATCTTAGATATTTTTGAAGAGTAGTCACTGTTGAAATGTAGTAAACATGGCAACTAATTTGCATGCAGCAACTACCAAAAACAGCACTGGGATAATATATTGAAGTTGGTTGAGGAATAAATATAGACGCAAAGGACTTGGGAGAAGCAGTAAATTTTGAGTTTTCTCCTATAGCGTTTGATAGATGGTTGTAGAATCGGCTCAACTTTCCTGTTTGATCCCCATAACCATTGACTCCCTTCTGGAACACAACTCTAATTAACTTAACCTTGAATGTATCCTCCAGTTCTAGTCTGCCCACAAGAGGAAACAGCTTCCTGACATTCAACCTTACAAGTCCCCTCACGATCTTGCATGTTTCCGTAAGATCATTCCTCATTGCTCTAAGCTGTAATGGGACAAGGCCCAATCTGTTCAATCTTTCAAAAGATAAATCTTTCATAGCAGCTATCAGTCAAGTGAATCTTCTCTGAACTGCTTCCAAATACAATATATTTCCTTTCAGATAAGGAGACTGATACTGTGCACATTGGTCTACAGTAATCTCACCAATGCACTGTACAACTGCAAGACTTTACGATCAATTTTTCTGGCAAAGAGTAACAATATTTCATTTGTCTTCCTATCACTTGCTGTACCTGCACACAAACATTTTGATTCCTCGACAAGCACACTCGGATCCCTCTGTACTACCACAATCTACATAATGTGCAATTTTTCTTCCTACCAAAGTGGACAACCTCGCATGTCCCCACATGATACTCTATTTACCAAATTTTTGTCTCCTCGCTTGACCTGCCTATATTTCTTTACAGACTCTCTACCACTGTCTTGACAATTTACTTTCCTCCGTATCTCAGTGTCATCAGCAAATTTAGCTATGGTGTATTCCGTCCTTTTGCCCAGACAATCCAGCTCTTCTTCCAAGGAATGCTGGTGGATTTTGTCCACCTGAGAGATCAGACAAGGATAACAAAGTGTGGAGGTGGATGAACACAGCAGGCCAAGCAGCATCTCAGGAGCACAAAAGCTGACGTTTTGGACCTGGACCCTTCATCAGAGAGGGGGATGGGAAGAGGGAACTGGAATAAATAGGGAGAGAGGGGGACTGAAGATGGAGAGAAAACAAGATAGGTAGAGAGGAGAGTATAGGTGAGGAGGTAGGGATAGGATTGGTCAGTCTAGGGAAGATGGACAGGTCAAGGAGGCGGGATGAGGTGGTAGGTAGGAAATGGCGGTGCGGCTTGAGGTGGGAGGAAGGGATGGGTGAGAGGAAGAACAGGCTAGGGAAGCAGAGACAGGCTGGGCTGGCTTTGGGATGCAGTGGGGGAAGGGGAGATTTTGAAGCTTGTGAAGTCCACATTGATACCATTGGGCTGCAGGGTTCCCAAGCGGAATATGAGTTGCTGTTCTTGCAACCTTTGGGTGGCATCATTTTGGCACTGCAGGAGGCCCATGATGAACATGTCGTCTGAGGAATGAGAGGGGAAGTTGAAATGGTTTGCGACTGGGAGGTGCAGTTGTTTGTTGCGAACCGAGCGGAGGTGTTCTGCAAAGCGGTCCCCAAGCCTCCGCTTGGTTTCCCCAATGTAGAGGAAGCCACACCAGGTGCAATGGATACAATATACCACATTGGCAGATGGGCAGGTGAACATCTGCTTGATATGGAAGGTCATCTTGGGGCCTGGGCTAGGGGTGAGGGAGGAGGTGTGGGGGCAAGTGTAGCACTTCCTGCGGTTGCAGGGGAAGGTGCCGGGTGTGGTGGGGTTGGAGGGGAGTGTGGAGCGGACAAGGAAGTCACAGAGAGAGTGGTCTCTCCGGAAGGCAGATAAGGGTGGGGATGGAAAAATGTCTTGGGTGGTAGGGTCGGATTGTAGATGGCGGAAGTGTCGGAGTATGATACGTTGTATCTGGAGGTTAGTGGGGTGGTATGTGAGAATGAGGGGCATCCTCTGGGGGCAGTTGTGGGGGGGGTGAGGTGTGAGGGATGTGTTGCTGGAAATGCGGGAGAAGCGGTCAAGGGCGTTCTCAACCACTGCAGGGGGAAAGTTGCGGTCCTTGAAGAACTTGGACATCTGGGATGTGCGGGAGTGGAATGCCTCATCCTGGGAGCAGATGCGGTGGAGGCGGAGGAATTGGGAATAGGGGATGGAATTTTTGGAGGAGGGTGGGTGGAAGGAGGTGTATTCTAGGTAGCTGTGGGAGTCAGTGGACTTGAAATGGACATCAGTTTCTAGCTGGTTACCTGAGATGGAGACTGAGAGGTCCAGGAAATGAGGGATGTGTTGGAGATGGCCCAGGTGAACTTGAGGTTGGGGTGGAAGGTGTTGGTAAAGTGGATGAACTGTTTGAGCTCCTCTGGGGAGCAAGAGGCATCGTCAATACAGTCATCAATGTAACGGAGGAAGAGGTGGGGTTTGGGGCCTTTGTAGGTGCAGAAGAGGGACTGTTCCACGTAACCTACAAAGAGGCAGGCATAGCTTGGGCCCATGCGGATACCCATGGCCACCCCGTTTGTCTGTAGGCACTGGGAGGAATCAAAAGAGAAGTTGTTGAAGGTGAGGACGAGTTCGTCTAGGTGGATGAGGGTGTTGGTGGAGGGGGATTGGTCAGGCCTGCAGGACAGGAAGAAGCGGAGGGCCTTGAGGCCATCTGCATGAGGAATACAGGTGTATAGGGACTGGACATCCATGGTGAAAATGAGGTGTTGGGGGCCAGGGAATTGGACGTCTTGGAGGAGGTGGAGGGCGTGGGTGGGTGTCACGGACGTAGATAGGGAGTTCCTGGACCAAAGGGGAGAAAATGGAGTCCAGATAGGTGGAGATGAGTTCGGTGGGGCAGGAACAGGCTGAGACAATGAGTTGACCAGGGCAGGCAGGTTTGTGGATTTTAGGAAGGAGATAGAAACGGGCTGTGCAGGGTTGGGGAACGATGAGGTTGGAGGCTGTGGCTGGGAGGCCCCCTGAGGTGATGAGGTCATGGATGGTGTTGGAGATGATGGTTTGGTGCTCGGGGGTGGGGTCATGATCGCGGGGGCAGTAGGAGGAGGTGTCGGAGAGTTGGCGTTTGGCCTTGGCGATGTAGAGGTCAGTGCACCGTACTACTACTGCGCCAGCCTTGTCTGCAGGTTTGATGGTGAGGTTTGGGTTGGAGCGGAGGGCTGCCTGTTCTGCGGGGGAGAGGTTGGAGTGGGTGAGAGGGGTGGAGAGGTTGAGGCGGTTGATGTCTCGACAGCAGTTGGAGATGAAGAGGTCGAGGGAGGGTAGGAGGCCTGGGGGTGGTGTCCAGGAAGAGGACTTGTGTTGAAAGCGGGTGAAGGGGTCAGTGGAGGGAGTGTTAGGCTCCCGGTTAAAGAAGTAAGCGTGGAGGCGAAGGCAGCAGAAAAACTGCTCGATGTCCAATCCTGACTGGTATTCGTTGATGTGTGGGTGGAGGGGGACAAAGGTGAGCCTCTTGCTTAGGACTGACCATTCATCCTCAGTCAGTGGGAGGTCTACGAGGATGGTGAAGATTCGGCAGGGCTCAGTGTGGCTGTCTTCTCTGGGATTGCTGGCTGTGGAGGTTGTGGGCGGAGCGATGTGGTCGTCGGCTGTGGGCGGCGTTCCGTCGACGTCGGCTGTCAGCGGGGTTGCGTTGGCTGTGGGCGGGGTGCCGTCTGCTGAGGGCGGGGTGCCGTCGGCGTCGGCTGCTGTGGGTGGGGTTCCGTCGGCGTCGGCTGTGGGCGGGGTTCTGTTGGCTGTGGGCGGAGCGGAGTGGGCGGCAGCAGCAGCGGTGAGGGTGATTTGTGTGGTGTTGGTTCTGGAAGTGGAAGCGTGAACTGCAGCAGTGGTCACATGCGTGGTTCTGGAAGTGGAGGCGGTAACAAGGATTCAGTTTAACAACTAATTTAAAAGACAGCTCTTTTGATAGTGTAACACTGTCTCAGTGGTACTGTAGACTGGATTACCAGCTATAGTATTCGGAGCAGGATTTGAGCCCACAATCTTCCATTTCACAGACAAAAGGACTAACACTGAGCTGTGGGGAAAAATACAGTTGTTTAGAGTCCAGTCAGATTGTATATAGAACAGTGTCAAAGCCCCGAGTACTAATGTTTGTGTGACCATTTCCCAGATAATTACGTTCCGATGTTCATTATCTTTTGTACATGTTTTAATATGTTTGATGTTAAGTGTATATGTGTTAGTTTGTTTACTGTCCTATGCACTTGACAGAATATACATTGCCCTGATACATGCATTTGTGTCTTCACTGCCCCAGGTATATTAGCATGTTCACTTCCCTGAGTATGTGTTAGCATGTCCACTGCCCTGAGCACATTTTTAGCATGTTCACTGTTCATATGTTCCTTGCCTTGAGTACATATATTAACATGTTCACACCACTGGTTATATCTGTTAATATTTTCCCTAAATAAAAACCAAAAGAAGTGTAGATGCTGTACATCAGGAACAAAAACAGAAGTAGTTGGAAAAGTTCAGCAGGTCTGCAGCATCTGTGAAGAAAAAATCCAAGTAAACGTTTCGGGCCTGGTGACACTCCCTCAGAGTTCTGAGGAACACTGGACCCAAAACATTAACTTTGATATTTTTCTTCTCAGATGCTGCCAGACCTGCTGAGCTTTTCCAGCAACTTCTGTTTTTGTTAACATTTTCTCTTCCTGAACAAGTGCTAGCACATTCTTTGCCCTGAGTACAGGCATTCACATTCCCTAATCTGTGTACACACACTCACGTTCCCTGCCCTGAGGACCTATGTTACAGTGTAGCTCCTATACAAGCCTCATAATGTTTGTCTGACTCTGATTTGCTCTCCCTTGGTCTAAAATTGGTTATAAAAATAATTTGGTAACAAAGTGTGGGGCTGGATGAACACAGCAGGCCAAGCAGCATTTTAGGAACACAAAAGCTGACGTTTTGGGCCTAGACCCTTCATCAGAAAAAAAAACTGAAACGTCAGCTTTTGTGCTCCTAAGATGCTGCTTGGCCTGCTGTGTTCATCCAGCCCCACAGTTTGTTTTCTTGGATTCTCCAACATCTGCAGTTCCCATTATTTCTGATCAAAAAAATAATTTGGTGTACATTTTTTAAGCACTGCCAGAATGCTGACATTTAAACTCATGTTGTAGCATGTATTTCAGATAAATGAAAGATTGATAAAAATTCAAACATTTAAGGAACACAGTAGGACAAAGCAACAAGTAGCAGATGAGCTGAAATTACAAATGATTGTATTTCTGCATAATCCTAGCTTTATTACAAAGAGCAGGAGTTTAACAAGTCTGAAGAAGAGTCTTGACCCAAAACATCAGCTTTCCTGCTCCTCTGATGCTGTTTCGCCAGCTGTGTTCATCCAGCTCTTCACTGTGTTATCTCAGATTCTGCATCAGCAGTTCCTACTATCTCTGTAATAGTTTAACAAATGTTTGCTTTGTATTCTGTGCAAACAAATGTGATGTGAACTCAAGTCAGCCCAGCTGTTAAGGCAAGAATTTTAGTCATTATAACTGGTAGCTTTAAAATTGGTTTTGATGCCTATGGGTGTTGTTTACAACTCTTTAGTTGTTATAGGTGATTCACCATTTGAGACTGTGTTTTGAGTACTGGGGACTCTTTCACCATCATGTCTATCTGTGTTTTGCCCAATACACTCGGTCCCAGCCTGGTGTCTCCCTAATCTGATGTACTGGTACAGTTGTATGTGTATTTGGGTGTTGTTGCTTTAGATTCAGAGTCTCATTCAAAGTTTCATATCAAAGAATGGAGGTTACTGTGGCCACTTTCCTCTATGTGTCAAACAGAAGAGGCAAAATTGTCTCAAATCTTGCAATTCTCTGATCTGCATTCATATCAGCAGTCTTCACAATTTAAGACCAGATGCAATATGATTGGCAGCATAAAAACAGAATATCAGACAGCAGCACAAGCAACTTTATATTAAACAGGAAAAAAAACTATCCTTTTAAAATCTCACATCAAGAAATCTAACAAATCCTTTCATGTTTTGCAGAGAAGAAAATCCCGCTATTCAGACCTGGATTTTGAAGTAAGCTTTCAGAACTTATAAATACAATTGACCATCAGTATTTGACGTTGTATTCATTTCTGCCTCACACACTGACCCAAAAGCACTAGGCTCCCTGCAAGACTGATCTCATTTGAGGAGTTTGAGCATTTGGCATGGATAAATTTCCTCTGCCGTCTAACGCCCTCTCAGTGTCTATATTGAAAACATCCTTCAATTTCCCAGCCATTTATCCACAAGAATTTGGAAGATTGGAACATTTTCTGTTGAGAGATCACTATTTCATTATTTGTGAACTATATTTCTGTGAGCCAGTGTCCTTCCAAGATGAATATATTTATACGTTGGAGAAACGAAGGGAATGTACAAAGTAAACATTATATCATCTCATTTATAAAATTTCTACACCAGCAGTCTGCTCAGTAAAAGGTTTTGTGCAACTATTAATTTCTCATTAACTAATTCTCAACACTGACGGCAATTGGAATTTCTTTTCCATATTTACCCTTTTGAAATGTTGTCTGTAAATTAACTAAGAACAGCATGGCACAGAAACAGCACAATGATACTGTGCTGACACATGATGCCATTTAAAACTAAAAACTTTTACCTCTATGCGGCCCATATCCCTCTGTTCCCTGCCAATTTATTTATCTGTCAAGACACCTCTTAAATGTTGCTATTGTATCTGCCTCCACGAACACGTCTGGTGCGCATTCCAGGTACTTACCACACGCTGTGTAAAAAAAACCTACCTCTCAAATCTCCCTTAAACTTATCCCCTTTTCCTGTAAATCTATATCCCCTCGTATTTGACATTTCTACCCTGGGAAAAAGGCTCTGACAATCCATTCTATCCATGTTTGTCATAATTTTGTGAACTTCTATCAGGTCGCCCTACCCCCTCAATCCTTTGACATTCAAGTGAAAACCAACAAAGTTTGTCCAATGTTTGCTCATAGCAAATACCCTCCAAACCAGGCAACATCCTGGTTTCCATTTCTGGACCCTCTCCAAAGCTTCAACATCCTTCTGGTACAGTGGCAACCAGAACGGTATACAATATTCCAAATATAACCGCACTAAAGTTGTCTCCTGCTGCAACATGACCTGTCAATTTTTGTAATCTATGCCCTGACTGATGAAGGCATTCCTTCTTGACCACCTTACCACTTGTGTTGCCACTTTCAGGGAACTGTTGGACCTGTAGACCTAAATCCCTCTGTGCATTGATGCTACTAAGGGTTCTGCTATTATTGCATACTTCCCTCCTGAATTAGGTCTTCCAAAATATATCACCTTTTTGTCTTTTTGATTTATTCTCTCTTATGTCATTAACTGATTTCAGTACATTCTCACAATATAACTGAGTTTATTGTGAATCTTGTCGGTTTCCAGAAAGTCATGCACACAAGAAAGCGACATATGGAATTATTTCAGGAGTTAAATCAAAAATTCCAGACACTGGATAGGTTCCGCGACCCCCCAAGTACAAGCAGTGTAGTAAGTATTGATTCACCTTCAAGTAGACATGTTTTTAAAAAGCTGTTGCAACTAGCCTAGTCAAGAGTGTGCTACAATTCACTATGTGCTGTTGTGCTCACGAGATCCCTCTGTTTGTTTCTACAGACTGAAAAAACATGGACTATCTCAACAACAGGGTATGAGAGAAATAGTGCAAGTGTAAGTACAGGAATTCCATTGCATATTCATAATTCTCTATTCTCATTAGACCATATCAGAGCCCTGATTCTCCAGTTCTGCATTCCAGAGGTAGCAAGATTCAGTACAGTGAAAGGTAATTCCAGGATATCATTATAGTGGGTGATTGCAAAAAGAGCTATACAGAGTACTGTTGAGACCATACTATGTTCAGTGTTGGTCTCCTTATTTGAGGAAGGATGTAATAGGGTGCACTTTCATTGGAATGTTTAATATCCTGAGGAATCTTGAAGAGGTGAACGAGGGGAGGATGTTTGGTCAGTGGGAGAATCTAAAACAAGGAATTGACCATGGTCATATTGAATGGCAGAGCAGGATCACAGTGTCAAAGTCTCCAAATTTGTATGTTTGCGTGAATTGCAAACAAGCGATGTGACATGAATTGAAATGAGAATATTTACAGGAAGGGAGAACAAGACAAAAGAGTCTGTCAGTAATAATCTAGATTTTCTGACAGCCTTTAGTGTAGTAAAGTGTCCTACCCTTCTCAGAGTGTTAGCAAACAAAATTAATAACCAACACATTTAGGATGATAATAGGAGGAGATTGAAAGTTTTGTCTTTTTTGGGTGAGCTTTTAGGAGCATCTTGGAGAGTGAGTGAATCAAAGAGGTATAGGGTTGAAGTCTAGAGTTTCGGTCTAGGTAGGCGAATGTACAGCCATCAGTGGAGGAGTTTTTAAAACCAGGAATGAGCAAAGGGTCAAAATTGGTAGAACATAAATGTAACAGAAGATTGTAGGACTACCGGCAATTACAGAGAAAGGGAGGAGCAAAGAGAGGGATTTGAAAGTGAGGATCGGAATGTTTCGGTAGTAGATTCGCCAACTTTAAGTACATTTAAGTCGTCATTGGACAAGCATATGGACGTACATGGAATAGTGTAGGTTAGATGGGCCTCAGATTGGTATGGCAGGTCGGCACAACATCGAGGGCCAAAGGGCCTGTACTGTGCTGTAATGTTCTATGTTAATAGTCAATACTGTTGTCAAGAAGGGTCCCGAGCCGAAACGTCAGCTTTCCTGCTCCTCCGAAGCTTCCTGGCCTGCTCTGTTCCTCCAGCTCCACGTAGTGGTATCTCTGATTCCAGCATTGGCAGTTCTTACTATCCCTGACTGTTTTCAAAAGTCAGCATTCTTGTAAGACTTTAGGGGTGCACTTCAGAGGTTTAGCATATTGCGTGAGCTGTTTATTTAGCAACATTGCAAGTGAGAGCTTAATATTACCTGAACCAAAGATGTGATTTTTTTGGTCCTTGTTCATAGAGTTGAGACAGGTGATGACAACAGTGAATGATAATGAAACATGCCGTGAGACAGTAAACCCTTCCATTGTGCGTTCACTTTGTGCAAGGTATGAACTGACCTTCATACAATGCAAACGTATCCCACAGTTCATTCATAATCACAGAAGACTGGAAAATTGCAGATGCATATCCACTGATTGAAAACTGTACACTTGACTGGTCACCAGCAGGTTTCAAAAGGAAAAAGTCATGTGCTTTATACAACTTGTTCAGCCATGTTGGTTCCATTAGTATCACTTCTGGAGTGCTGTGTACAGTTTTAATTTTTTTTAATCTAAGAAAGGATATAATTACATTTTAAGCAGTTCAGGAAAAGTTCACTCAACTGATTCCTGTGGAAAATGGCTTATCCCGTGAGGGTAGGTTGGACATACTGGGCCTGTATCCTATTGGAGATTAGAAGAACGAGAGGTGATCTTACTGAAACAAAGAAGTGCCTGAGGTGACTTGACACAGTGGATGCTAAAAGGATGTTTCCACATGTTGGAGAGAGATTAAAAATAGGGGACACAGTTTAAGAAAAAGGGGGTCGCATATTGCATAACAGAGAAGTGGGATACTTTTTAAAAGAGTTATTCATCTGTGGCATTGCCTTCTCCAGAGTACAGTAGATGCAGGGTAAATTATTTTTGAAGGCAGAGGTAAATAGACTCTTGTCTAGCAAGGGTGTCAAAGGTTATTAGGACAGGTAGGAAATTAGAGATCAAGTCACCTCAGGCACTTTTATGTTTCAGTAACATCACCTCTCGTTCTTCTAATCTCCAACAGGATATAGGCCCAGTATGTCCAACATACCCTCATGGGATAAGCCATTTTTCAGACATGATGTTATTGAATGGGGAAGCTGGCCAGAGGGACCAAATGGTTTACTCTTGCTCCTAATTTGTATGGTTAAGAGTTGGGAACTGTTACAGTTCTCCTATGAAATAAAAATTGTCATGAATAATTTCTGCCAGATGGTGGTATTTGGGAGTTACAGAATCAAGATGTGTCATTGGAGTTAAGATACAGATCTGCAAAGTTTTAGTTGAGCAAGGCCATCATAGCACACGGGTTAAATTGCAAGAATGGTCTTAAGAGGCATGGGTTCAAATCCCACCATACCAATTAAATAAACCTTGAATTAACAACTAGTCTCAATAACAAGACCATTCAATTTTTCTAAACGCCCACTTGGCTCATTAATGGCCTTTTAGGGAAGAAAGTATCCTTATATTGTATGGCCTACATGTGACTCCAAACCAACAGCAATTCAGTTGATTCCCCTCTGAAATGCCATTCAAACCAATTACTTATATTCCTAGAGCGAGCCGATCATGACCCAAGCTTCACAAGTGCAATACAGAATGGCCAATAAATGTTGGTCTTGCCAGCAATGCTTACTTCATGTGAAGAAACACTTGACAAATGAGCTGGAGGGGCAGATTGGCATTAGTACTGTTCCAAACTGTTCTCTAAAACATATGGTTTTGGAATGACCATGTGGGAAAGAAGGACAGACAAAAACTAAATTGTTGGGCACCAAAAACTCTGCGGTGAGACCTGACTTTTATTCCTGGAGATTTCATCACATATGCTGTTCTCCTCCAACTGCCATGGTTATTGGGGGGACATATGTATTAATATTGACTGAGGATTGGTTAATGCACAAACAGCAGAGTTACAATTAATGGGACTTTCTGAGGTTGAAAAGACATAACGAGGCTTGGATGAAGGTCCAGGTGTGTAATGTATTCAAGTTTTCTGATGATACTAAAATATGTGGGAAGGCATGTTGCAAGGAGGACATAAAGAATCTGCAAGGGGTTACATGTAGGTTGAATGAACGGGCAAAAATATGGCAGATGGAGTTTAATGTATAAAAATGTTAGGTAGAAAGAATCAAAACACAGATATTTAAATAGACTCTCTAAAAAGTGCTAAACAGAGGAATCTAGAGGTTTAAAATAGTGAATTCCTGTTACAACTGTAGGTGGTGTTGTTGAGGCCATATCTGGAGTACTGTGTACAGTTTTGGTCCCTTTTTTAAAAATGCATATTCCGTCATTGGAAGTTGCTTGGAAGAAATTCACTAGGCTGACTCTTGAGATGAAGAAGCTGACTTATCAATAACAGATAAACAGGTTAGATTGTTATTAATTTGAGTTTTGAAGAATAAAGAATGATCATATTGAAACATAAAAGGCCTGACAGGGTAGGTGTTGAGAAGATGTTTTAACCTGTGGGGAAACTGCAAAAAAAGAGATATAGTTACAGATAAAGGGATATTCATTTAAAATTGATATGTGAAGGAATTATTTTCTCCCAGAGGCTAGGGAATTTCTAGAATTCTCCACTCCATGGAGTTGTGGAGGTCCGATCGCTGTAAGTTTTTAGGTAGTAGGTAGTAAGAAGATAGAATTTTGTAATGTCAGGAAGTTGACAGCTGTGCTAAAGAGGAGTTGAGGCACGTGCAGATCAGCCCTAAACTTGCAAAATGGCAGAGCATTCTTGAGAGGCCGAATGGCCTACTACTGTTCCTATTTCTGATGTTCTTTTGTTTTAAATAGTTCACAGGAGTGTCATCAGACAAAGTATGATAGTGGGTTACACAACTTTGTCATTTTTAACTTAGTATATTTCACATCAATTTTATTATGGACTACAAAAGCGCACTGAAATATCTGCAAAATTGATTAAAAGTATGGTGCAACATGACGGGCTGAATTATCTCCTCTGCCACTGTCACAGTTCTGTATTTCAGTGAATCAATTTAAAATAGGTAATGCAAGTATATTTTTGTCTAATTGGTTTCATCAACTGCCTGTTAGGGCAGACCTAATTAAAATAGTCAGTTGTAAGAGAAATCTTAAAGACTTAAGGGTGATGAGAACAATTAGGATGATAATTCCAGAGATAGGTCCTTGTCCACTGATGTCTTGACAATAATTGTTGTATGATTAAAATTGGGCACTGGAATGCAGAGATATAGGGAACAGTAAGTGCTTCACAAGATAAAATGAAAGTGGGAGGAGATGACCGAAGGACTTAAGGACCGTGGGAAATTTTCTTTCACATTCATAAATATAGCTGCTTTGAAACAAGGCCCTTTTTGTATTTCAGTGTACTGAGTAAAGCTCCCTCCATCAGTTTGAAAATTTCCAACTGAAAGCAACAACTGCACTTAAAGCTGTGTTAATGTCTCTCCACAGGACAACCCAACACCCAGCAAGCACGAATGGGATACTTACAAGAACCCCAGTGACTACCAACACTATTCACCAATCAACGTATCGGATGCAGAAGCAAAAGAGGTGTTAGAATTAAGACAAGCGGAATGGGAAAAGTGTATCTCCATGCCATTGGACATGCAGGAAGGTGATTTCCAAACTGAAGTTTAAATTAAAGTTGATCACAAGCTAACTCTCTTGCACTTCAAACATTTTTACAAAAACCTGGTCTTATGTCTGAACTCTCTTAGAGTAATTTAGGGACATTATGTACCAGGAAAAAGATGTCTATGTCTTTAACATTTCTCACTATCTTACTTAGTGAGATACAGAATGTACAATTATTACCATCATGTGTTGTACGTTAATGTGAAATGGATTGTAAGGTAATCTTTATAGATCAACCTCAAGCAAGGATACATGTTGTAATAGCTTCATTTGGTTTAGTTTTAAAAAGAAAACTTCACCATGGAGCACAATGTATATATTTATGCAGTTTTTAAGATTTATAACAGTCTGTTTGGCCATTACTACACTTTTTACTTTATAATATAAAAGCAAACAATTTTCTGTCATTTAAATGAATGGTTGTTGAGCTATGTTCTTCATTGCTTTCAATGCAATAAAGTAATACTCTCACTTTTATATGAATAATATATTTCACATCTTTATTATTGCAGATGTCGCACGAAAGCGCAGAAATAGCTTTCTTGGCTGCAAACGTGTATAAAATATTTAAAATGCTGTATGGTGTAAATAAATTTTTGTCTACACATTAGTTTCATCTACTTCCTACAATTTGTAGATCATTGAGAATCTGCTTTTGATAATGATGGTCTACGGTTAATTTGCAATTATAGCTATACCCATGGGGCTGGGCCAAGTTACATACCAAGTTAAAAACAGGTTCAAGATCCTTACCACTTGCAGTTTTGTAATATTGTCTGAGGTTTCTCCATGCATCCTCTGCACATCTAAATCTGATAATCCAGGATCATTCTTGACAGTTAAGGCAGCCTCAAGTCCCTCTTCACAGCTCCTCTTATATCCTACACTTATCCAAAGTATTTATGGAATGTTCATCTCCTAAACTTCTCATTAT
This sequence comes from Stegostoma tigrinum, assembly GCF_030684315.1. Taxonomy (NCBI): domain Eukaryota; kingdom Metazoa; phylum Chordata; class Chondrichthyes; order Orectolobiformes; family Stegostomatidae; genus Stegostoma; species Stegostoma tigrinum. The sequence continues at coordinate 85,496,448 of NC_081357.1, read as the reverse complement.
TCACTGCAAGTCATGACTCGTCAATATCAAAAGCAAAATAGTGCACATGCTCGAAATCTGAAACAAACACAGGATGCTGGAAAATCTCAGCAAGTCTGGTAGTAACTGGGGAGAGAGAAACAGAGTTAAAATTTTGAGTGCAGTGTGACTTAAATCCTCAATACACTCATTCCTCAATATTTTATGGCCTGTCTCTCTGACTGCTCCTCACATCATCATGAGACTAATTTTTTTCACAATCATACTTTCCACTACTTCAATTCCTTGCTCAGCCAATTCCTGACTATTTGACTACCATTCCTTAGAGCAGACCTTGCAAATGTCATTCATTGTTCTATCTACTCAACATTAACTACTTCAGTATTGCCACCACCAAATGTGTACGAAATGAAATGAAATGTCTCTGCCTTGTTTTCTCTACTATGTTACCTGTTAACCTATTTTTTCAGTCCACTTTGCCCACTTCTGTCTTCATAGCTCTGTAATTGTCTTTATTCAATTCTATCATGATAGTTGTACATGTAGTTTAAATAATGAAGAAAGGCTAGGCAGGCTAAACCTGTATTCTCTGGATTTTGAAAGAATCAGAGGTGATTTAATTGAAAAATAAGATTCCGCGCGGACTTGACCAGTTTGGTAAGAAATGGATCTTTCCTCTTGTGGGCAACCTAGAACTAAGGGTTATAGTTTAAACAAAGGAGATTGTTTGTTTAACATAAAGATGTGAAAAAGAAATTTCTCTCCAAAGACTGTGAGGTTTTTAGTTCCCTTCCTCAAAGGCTATGGATGCAGAATCTTTAAGTATTTTTTAAGGCAGAAGTAGATAGATTCTTAATTACAAATGAAATGAATGGATTATCAGGAGTATGCAGGAATGGAAAATTGACGTTAAAAGCAAATCAGCTAGGATGTAATAAAATGGCTCAAAGGACCAGTTGGGTAGTCCTGCATCTTGATACTTCTCACCTTCAAACTGAATGATAAATTCTATCATGTTATGATCATTTCTGTCGAGAGGATTAATTGGTTTGGACCTCATATTCTATCAATACCACAAAGATTGCTCACTTTTCTCTCTGTCTAGGGATGTTCCCAATGTCAAAGCTGGATAAATGCATAGTGCTTTTGCTTATGGTAGCCTAAACCTGGAAGGTTTGAAAGTCTAAGATAACAAAGTGTGGAGCCGGATGAACACAGCAGGCCAAGCACCATCTCAGGTTTGAAAGTCTTATTGGCAGCAGTATTAGATGAGCAAAATGATGCAGTTATTGTCAGTGATCTGTTGAATGGAATGTAAAGATGTGAAAACATCAGTCCCTGCTTCATGTACTTACTCATTTCAATCGACAGCTGATGGTATTTCGAACTGGTAAATAGTAATGACCAAATATTGCATTAGAAAAGTCAATAGCTATCATCTCAGTAAGATTTTGGGACACACTTTTAATTGTAAAACCTATGTCAATTATAATTATTTAGTTTTGAGGATAGAAGCCTAAAATTTTACCAGTACTAATTAGTTACAAGATCTATTCTAGGCACAAATATGTTTTTACAATCTTTTTCAGAACTTATTTTCTCCATTCAAGTACAACTGAAATGATATTTAATAAAGGCAGTAGTTTGCAGCCAGTCAATGTTGTGATGCCTGTTTGTGAGACTAGATTAACTGGGCAGAGGTTTTCATTCTGATCAGAGATAATGGGAACTGCAGATGCTGGAGAATCCAAGATAACAAAGTGTGGAGCTGGATGAACACAGCAGGCCAAGCAGCATCTCAGGAGCACAAAAGCTGACGTTCCTGCCTGAAACGTCAGCTTTTGTGCTCCTGAGATGCTGCTTGGCCTGCTGTGTTCATCCAGCTCCACACTTTGTTATCACAGAGGTTTTCATTCTGTTGATTGAAATCTTTCCTATGTTCTCAACCTTCTGAGCCATGAACTTCTGTGTATGATCAGAGGCATCCTGAACTGTAATTAGCTTCTTATTGCATGAACACTTCATGGTCAGTCACGCATTGGCTAGGTAGTATATGCTAAATTTCATTTTGAAGTAGAGTCACTGGATCCGAAATGTTAACTTTTTTCACCACAAATGCTGTAGATCTGCTGAGTTCATCCAGCAATTTTTGATTCTGATTTCCAGCATCCACAATTCTTTCAGTTTTATGCTCAATTCCTGATTGGTTTCTTTAAATTAGTTGTCATGGAATGCACGTCTTCCTGTGTCCTCATTATTTCATTAACATGTCAATGTTGATTGACCCAATACCAGCTTGACTGTCTTAGTTTGTCAGTTCCATAGATCATTACCAAGCTGGGACTAGAATGGCTATTTATGTGTCTGTCCTGCTAATTAACTATCATCCCAAATGTCCTAATTGATGCATCTAAGAATTGTTCTGTATTCTTTAAATAGAAAATCCATTTGTGAATCCACCAGAACTGATTGATGCATAAAACAAATTAAAACTTGCCCCTCACATTTCCTTTGAACTTATCCCCCATCATTTTAAATGTATGGCCCCTGGTATTAGACATTTAAATTCTGGAAACAGACTCCTCACCATCAACCCTATCTTTGCATCTCAAAATTGTATAGATTTCTACCAAATCACACCTCAGTGTCAGCTGCTGCAGAAAAACAGCCGGAATTTTTCTAGCCTCTCCTTATAGCTCATACCCGCTAATCCAGGCAACATTCTTGTAAACCTCTTCTGCGTCCTCTCCAAAGCTTTCACATCCTTCCTACCACATGGCAACTAGAACTGAATGCAATATTCTAAGTGTGGCCTAACCAAAGTGAATAAAGCTGCAACATGATATCCTGACTCATACTCAGTTCCCTGACCAATAAAGGCAAGCATGCCATACTTCTTCTTTACCACCCTATCTACCAATCTAGCCATTTTCAGGGAGCTCTGGACTTGAACCCCACGATCCTTCTGTACATCAATGCGGTTCAGGGTTCTGATATTAACTGTATATTTTTCCTTAACATTTGATCTCCCAAAATGCAGTACTTCACACTTAACCCAGATTAAACTCCATCTGCTATTCCTCTGCCTATATCTGCAACTGAGCTACAGCCTGCTGTATCCTTTGACAACTTTCTATATTATCCACAACCCCATTGAACTTTGTATAGTCTGTATTGTTCATATGTCCACTTCAAAAGTATATTCACCTATCTCAGCCGACATTCAAATCAGTCTGAGCCAGAAAACAACTTTAAACTCATGAAGTAACAAGGTGTAGAGCTGGATGAACGTAGCAGGCCAGGCAGCATTGGAGGAGCAGGAAAGCTGACGTTTCGGGTCTGGACTCTTCTTCAGATCCAAAGCATCAGCGTTCCTGCTCCTCTGATGCTGCCTGGCTTGCTGTGTTCATCCAGCAATACACATTGTTATCTCAGACTCCAGCATCGGCAGTTCCTACTAACTCTAAGTGAGTCATAAACTCATGAATCTTCTTTTGAACCTAGCCATTTGACTTCTTCCTTACAGAGTTCTGTGAAAGCGAACCACAATTGAACAAAATGTAATTTTCTTATTTGCTCAAGTCAAAGTTATTATTCATAAAATTGCAAAATCCTGTGTCCCAGCTTAAAATTACTTTACCACATCGCTTAGCTAGTTAACTGGATGGCTCGATTGTAATGCAGAGCTAATGCTTCTACTTTTTGAGGTCACCATGAAGACTGTAGTTTCTCAACCTCTTTTCTTGCCTGAGATGAAGTGACCGTCAGGATAAACACATAACCAGTTTCCTGTCCCTAATGAGAGAGTACCTTAGGACTATACCAACTTCCAATTTTTCTCAGTGTGGTATCAGATGGCTGATTTATATCCCCTCCATGCTTGCAACTTTCTTGATATAATTAACAAATAAGGACATTTTCGGCCACAGATTTATAAGTAAGGAGGATCTGTAAAAGCTGCCTGCTATTTACTTGGAAGCAGTTGATCATTACCACAAACCCTATCATCCCAGCGAAAGCGTGCGAGGCTACATCAAAATCACAGTTTCATGATGTTGAATACCCTGTTGCTGAAATGTTATCTTTTGCCCAAAGAGGAATCCTCATACACGGTCTCTTCACCCAGAGTCTGTGAGCCTGTGGAATATTCTGCCAAAGAGAGCAGTTGAGGCCAAACCATTCAATATTTTCAAAAAGGAGTTATCTCACCATGCCAGATGGTAGATTTGAATTCAATAAAGTATCTGGAATTAAGATTCTAATGATAGTCCTTGGGGCAAAAGGGATCAAATGGTATGGGGAGAGTATGGGAATAGCGTACTGAGTTAGATGATCAGGCATGATCATATTGAATTGTGGTGTAGGCTTCAAGAGCTGAATAACCTACTACTGCTTCTTTTTCTCTGTTTCTTTAGGCTTCCATTTTCAGCCCCAAATTCCTAGCTTTTTAAAGTTAGAGCATGTTTGATCTTTGGAGAAGTTCTGCCCTTTTAAATCATTATGTCTGCCCCTTCAAAGGGCCCACTGCAACCTAGTGATCTGAGGATGCCTCTCCCTATCCCTCTGATATGGAGGTGCCAGTGTCAGACTAGAGTGGACAAGGTCAGAAATCACATGACGCCAGGTTATACCCGAACAGGTTCATTTGAAAGCACAAGCTTTCGGAGTCTTACTCAGTTTAGTGAGAGAGCTAGCATCAGACACAGAATTTATAAGTAAAAGATCACAACCACTGATGAAGATGTACTAGGTAAACCTAAGATGCTGTTAAATCTTTGATCAGTTGTAAGGTTTTAATTAATTAATATGTATATGTAAATCGTAGAATCTCTACAGTGTGGAAACAGGCCCTTCAGCCCAACATTTCCACACTGACTCTCAGAGCTCCCCACACGGACCCCAGAATTTCTTTGAAGTCGCTGTGCTGAGAGAACTAAAGGTTTTATCAGTGTAAAGTGACATTTTGGTCAGACAATGCATGATAGCTGTGAGGCTTTGTTTAGAATCCGCTTGTGTTTTGGTCTGGAGTCAGACTGGTTGTATTTCTAATGTAGGAATTTATGAAACGCCTGTCTTTCAATTGTGTGCTTTTTGAACAAAATAGAATGTATCTTCAAGTACAAATTCACCCCCTAGAATCGTGTGTGTGTGTGTGTGTGTGTGTGTGTGTGTGTGTGTGTGTGTGTGTCTTAGTGTGGAGACTGATGTTGATTGAAGCATGAATCTTGGCCAGACACTGGGGAGAACTCCGCTGCTCATCTTCAGAATTGTGTCATGGAATTGTATACATGCTGAGAGGACTAGGATCTTGGTTTAAAACTATGTCCCTAATGAAATAACTCCACAGAGGCCAATATCCCATCAATGTCACCCTTTATTTACAGATGGGAAGTCCTTGACGCTGATTCACCTTCCTCAGAACCAACTCTCAGGGTAAACAGAATCTCTGATATTCCTGCTTATATCTGATAGCAGGGGCTCTCTGATTGGACTGGACTAACAGCCTCAATCAGGGAACTCATGTTCTACAAGTTCCACCTGGCTGACCATGTTACGATCATTACATCCCTCCCCATCTGACTCTGAGGACATAGGCCAGTTCTTTTTTCTGTAGCTCCACATCAGATTCCTCCAACTCTCCTTCTGATTTGGGTGACATATAAGGCAAAGTAGCTTGCTTTGTCTGCCCAGAGCATCTCAGATGAAATTCATTCTCCTTTTCAGGCAGCAAAAGCATTGAGACAGCGACATTGCCATATCCATCTCAGATTCTGAGGCATCTTCAATGCTTGATGGAGAAGGAAAACCCACAGATTCTGGAACAGCTGCAAAGGTAGTCAAGGACCAAGCACACTTTGCTCCCGCACCATTTGCTTCCCTGTGGTCTACGTGCTTGTTTAGGACAATTGCACTTATCCAAACTTTATACGTCATTGGACCTGACCATGCTTCTTAGCAATGTGGGACCATTCCTGTGGTTCCTAAAACAAACTCTGTCCCTTGATATAAATTGCCCCACTCACGTAGCGGAGTGTTGTGTCCAGCATTGGCATTCCTGATGCCGTTTCACCCACTATTGCCGTTTGCCCCCGACACCTCGCCCTCGCCCGCCCCCGTCCCTGCCCCCCCACACACACACACACACACACACACACACACACCAGGTCTGGGAAGATAAGATTTAAGCCTTCTCCCCATTAGCAACTTTGTTGGAGGCTAACACTGTATTGCATGTGCGGTGGTCCTGTAATCAAATAGAAATAGTTTGGTGCATTGTGAGGCTATAGATTGTTCTTTTAAGCCTGCCTTCAAAGTATGGATTGCACTTTCTGCCAGATCATTAGACGATGGATAGTACGAAGCTGACGTTATATGATGAATGCCATTCAACTTTAGGAAATACTCAGGGGAGGCAATGGCCTAGTGCTATTATCGCTGGACTGTTAATCCAGAGACGCAGAAAACATTCTGGGCATCCAAGTTCAAATCCCGTCACATTAGATGGTGGATTTGAATGCAATAAAATATCTGGAATTAAGAATCTAATGATGATTGTGAATCCATTGTCCAATGTCCATTGTCGAAAAAAACCCACCTGGGGCGGCACTGTGATTCAGTGGTTAGCACTACTGCCTTACAGCACTAGGAAACTGGGTTCAATCCACACTTGGGCGACTGTCTGTGTGGAGTTTGTACATTCTCCCCATGTCTGCATGGATTGCCTCCGGGTACTCCAGTTTCCTCCTACAGTCCAAAGATGCGCAGATTAGGTGGATTGGCCATGCTAAATTGCCCTTAGTGCTCAGGGACGTATAGCTTAGGTGGGTTATAAAGGGATGGGTCTGGGTGGGGTGCTCCAAGGGTTGGTGTGGACTTGTTGGGCCGAAGGGCCTGTTTCCACACCATAGGGATTCTATGATTCATTAATGTCCTTTTGGGAAGGAAACTGCTATCCTTATCTAGTCTGGCCCACGTGTGACACCAGACCCACAGCAATGTGGTTGACTCTGAACTGCCTTCTGGGCAATTAGGGATGGACAATAAATGCTACCTAGCTAGAGACATCCTCATCCTGTTAATGAATAAAGATAAAAAAGACTCTCTGTTATCTGAGATCAATATATCTGGGAGTCCATGTACTACAAAAGATGCATGCTATTTTTCAAGCATCATCCCTGTGTTTGACGATTAACTCGATCCAACCATTTTGAGTGAGCATTGACAATGACTAAAAACATCGAGCAAAAGAAATGACCTGTAGAGTCAAAGTGTGACTGAGTCAGGGGTTTGCCCAGATATTCCCATTAATGTTAGAGAACTACTGACAATGTTTTCTGTACTCTGGGCATTGCCATACCAATGCAGATATGCTCGCATCGCATCCAAACCTGGTCACTAGACATAACTTCTCACCAACATCTTCATATTGGAAACTTATGGATGATATGTGAAGTTTAGCCAGTATCTGGGAGCGACCTTTACTTGGGACAATAACTCAAGCTTGTCCTCTATTGTGATTTGGTCTCTCCAGGTCCAAAAAGATATCAGCTCTGGTTGTGACAGCCCTTTGGTTTCCCCCATCACCAGTAGCTGTTTTAGTTTTCCCAGGACCGGATCTTTTTGCATCCAAAGTCTGATATTGTCAGGCGTGACAGGAAAATTTAAAACCATTATTAACTCTTCCAGTGGTGATAACACCAGTGGTGTATCTGCCAGTGGGAGGCAGCTCAATGCATCCACGTTTGATACTCGGCCTTCCACACGGTGTTCCAAATTGTAATGATATGCACTTAGTATTAGAGATCACTGCTGAACTCAGCCTCAAACTATGGGGGGGACTCCCTTGTCCTCTTTAAATAGACCTAACAGAGGTTTTTGGTCTGTTATTTTTACAAATTTATGTCCTTCAACATATTGGTGAAACTTGCTGACTCCAAATATGGCCGTCAAACCTTTTTTCTCTATCTGGACATATTGATGAATTGCATTAGCCAAAGTCCTAGATGTTTACACTTTTGGGAATTCTCCATTGGGCCACCTATGAGCTGATGCCTTATGAGACAATTTGCATGTCAATACCAGATTTCACTTGGTATAATAGTGTCCCAATAGTTATTTCTTCAACCTCCTGAAAGCTATAGCTTGGCTACATGACTATTTCCAAGGCTGACCCTTTATTAAGAGTTGATGCAAAGGTGCCAGAATGGAAGCCAAGTTATGTATACATTGCCCATCATCGATCCCCAGACCAAGAAAAGACCTAACCTCTGGTACAGATGCAAGAGCCTGGACACCTTTGATTGCCCTCACTTTATCTTCCACCAGGTCTAACCTATTCTTGTCGACTCTCCAGACCAAGTAGGTCATTTGAGTTGCTTCTGGGAATCCTCATTTAACCGCAGTTACAAATATGTATGGCCCATGCCTGACAGCATGAAGGACAGCCTTCCTGCCAGCTTTGTGTATAAACCATCTATGCAAGCAATTGGGTACTTATCAGCTGTGAAAAGCAGTTTATCATTTGTTTAAACGCCCACAAAGGTGAACCAACTGGTTATGCTTCACAATTCGTATGAGCAGCTTTCCCATTCCACAAACTGGACTGGTTTGATGATTCCTTCACTGTCCAGCATTCTGATTTCCACCCTACTTTTGCCTGTAAGGCAAATGGCACTGGGTGGGCCTTGCAGATTCGGGGAGTTGCTTCCTGGTCAACATGCAAGGTGGCCTTGGCTACTTTAATAGTCCCTAGAAGTTCCTGAGAAGCTTCCATGTGTTATGTGGGAGGCTTGTAAGGAGAGGTTGATTAGCGTGCAGGAGAGACATGTTCCTGTAAAAATGAGGAATAGAAAAGGCAAGATTAGGGAGCCATGGATGACAGGTGAAATTGTGAGACTAGCCAAGAGAAAAAAGGAAGCATACATGAGGTCTAGGCGACTGAAGACAGATGAAGCTTTGCAAGAATATCGGGAATGTAGAGCAAATCTGAAAAAAGGGATTAAGAGGCCTAAGAGAGAACATGAGATCTTGCTGGCAAACATGGTTAAGGAAAAAACCAAAGCCTTTTATTCATATATAAAGAGCAAGAGGGTAACTAGAGAAAGGATTGGCCCACTTAAGGGCAAAGAAGGAAAGTTATGCGCTGAGTCAGAGAAAATGGGTGACATTCTTAACGAGTACTTTGCATCGGTATTCACCAAGGAGAGGGACATGACGGATGTTGAGGTTAGGGATAGATGTTTGCTTAGTCTAGGTCAAGTTGACATAAGGAAGGAGGAAGTGTTAGGTATCCTAAAAGACATTAAGGTGGACAAGTCCCCAGGTCCAGATGGGATCTATCCCAGGTTACTGAGGGAAGCGAGAGAAGAAATAGCCGGGGCCCAAATTGATATCTTTACAGCGTCCTTAGACACGGATGAGGTCCCAGAGGACTGGAGATTTGCTAATGTTGTCCCCTTGTTTAAAAAGAGCAGCAAGGATAATCCAGGTAATTATCGACCGGTGAGCCTGACATCAGTGGTAGGGAAGCTACTGGAGAAGATACCGAGGGATAGGATCTATTCCCATTTGGAAGAAAATGGGCTTATCAGTGATAGGCAACATGGTTTTGTACAGGGAAGGTCATGTCTTACCAACTTAATAGAATTCTTTGAGGACGTGACAAAGTTGATTGATGAGGGAAAGGCTGTAGATGTCATAAACATAGACTTCAGTAAGGCGTTTGATAAGGTTCCCCATGGCAGGCTGATGGAGAAAGTGAAGTCACATGGGGTCCAGGGTGTGCTAGCTAGATGGATAAAAAATTGGCTGGGCAACAGGAGACAGAGGGTAGTAGTAGAAGGGAGTTTCTCAAATTGGAGACCTGTAACCAGTGGTGTTCCACAGGGATCTGTGCTGGGACCACTGTTATTTGTGATATACGTAAATGATTTGGAGGAAGGTGTAGATGGTCTGATCAGCAAGTTTGCTGCTGACACTAAGATTGGTGGAGTAGCTGATAGTGAAGGGGACTGTCAGAAATTACAGCAGAATATAGATAGACTGGAGAGTTGGGCAGATAAATGGCAGATGGAGTTCAATCCGGGCAAATGCGAGGTGATGCATTTTGGAAGATCAAATTCAAGGGCGAACTATAAGTAAATGGAAAAGTCCTAGCGAAAATTGATGAACAGAGAGATCTGGGTGTTCAGGTCCATTGTTCCTTGAAGGTGACAACGCAGGTCAATAGGGTGGTCAAGAAGGCATACGGCATGGTTTCCTTCATTGGGCGGGGTATTGAGTACAAGAGTTGGCAGGTCATGTTGCAGTTGTATAGGACTTTGGTTTGGCCACATTTGGAGTACTGTGTACAGTTCTGGTCACCACATTACCAAAAGGATGTGGATGCTTTGGAGAGGGTGCAGAGGAGGTTCACCAGGATGTTGCCGGGTATGGAGGGTGCTAGCTATGAAGAGAGGTTGAATAGATTAGGATTATTTTCATTAGAAAGACGGCGATTGAGAGGGGACCTGATTGAGGTCTACAAAATCATGAGGGGTATAGACAGGGTGGATAGCAAAATGCTTTCTCCCAGAGTGGGGGACTCAATTACTCGGGGTCATGAGTTCAAAGTGAGAGGAGGAAAGTTTAAGGGAGATATGCGTAGCAAGTTCTTTACACAGAGGGTGGTGGGCGCCTGGAACACGTTGCCAGCGGAGGTGGTAGACGCAGACACGTTAGCATCTTTTAAGATATATCTGGATAGGTACATGGATGGGCGGGGAGCAAATGGACACAGACCGTTAGAAAATAGATGTCAGGTTAGACGGAGAATCTTGATTGGCGCAGGCTTGGGGGGGGGGCGAAGGGCCTGTTCCTGTTCTGTAGGTTTCTTTGTTTCTTTGTTTATCTAGAACTCCACTCAGGCAGCCATTTTCTCATTGGATGTATTGAGCCAATCACGACAAATCTTCTTCTTCTTGTGAAAAGGAAGAAGGTAGCTTACATAAGGTGGAGGAAGCTAGGGTCAAGTTCAGCTAGAGAGGATTACATGCAGGCAAGGAAGGAGCTCAAAAATGGTCTGAGGAGAGCCAGGAGGGGGCACGAGAAAGGCTTGGCAGAAGGAATCAGGGAAAACACAAAGGCATTTTACACTTACGTGAGGAATAAGAGAATGATCAAGGAAAGAGTAGGGCCGATCAGGGATAGCATAGGGAAGGTGTGTGTGGAGCCTGAGGAGGTAGGGGAAGCCCTAAATGAGTTTTTTGCTTCTGTCTTTACAAAAGAAACAAACTTTGTAGTGAATGAAACCTTTGAAGAGCAGGTGTGCATGCTGGAATGGATAGAGATAGAGGAAGCTGATGTGCTGAAAATTTTGTCAAACATTAAGATTGACAAGTCGCCAGGCCCGGACCAGATTTGTCCTCGGCTGCTTTGGGAAGCGAGAAATGCAATTGCTTCGCCACTTGCGAAGATCTTTGCATCCTCGCTCTCCACTGGAGTCGTACCTGAGGACTGGAGAGAGGCAAATGTAATTCCTCTCTTCAAGAAAGGAAATAGGGAAATCCCCGGCAATTATAGACCAGTAAGTCTCACGTCTGTCGTCTGCAAGGTGTTAGAAAGGATTCTGAGGGATAAGATTTATGACCATCTGGAAGAGCATGGCTTGATCAAATACAGTCAACACGGCTTTGTGAGGGGTAGGTCATGCCTTACAAACCTTATCGAGTTTTTTGAGGATGTGACTAGAAAAGTTGATGAGGGTCAAGCTGTGGATGTGATGTATATGGATTTCAGTAAGGCATTTGATAAGGTTCCCCATGGTAGGCTCATTCAGAAGGTCAAGAGGAATGGGATACAGGGGAACTTAGCTGCTTGGATACAGAATTGGCTGGCCAACAGAAGACAGCAAGTGGTAGTAGAAGGAAAATATTCTGCCTGGAAGTCAGTGGTGAGTGGGGTTCCACAGGGCTCTGTCCTTGGGCCTCTACTGTTTGTAATTTTTATTAATGACTTGGATGAGGGGATTGAAGGATGGGTCAGCAAGTTTGCAGACAACACAAAGGTCGGAGGTGTCGTTGACAGTGTAGAGGGCTGTTGTAGGCTGCAGCGGGACATTGACAGGATGCAGAGATGGGCTGAGAGGTGGCAGATGGAGTTCAACCTGGATAAATGCGAGGTGATGCATTTTGGAAGGTCGAATTTGAAAGCTGAGTACGGGATTAAGGATAGGATTCTTGGCAGCGTGGAGGAACAGAGGGATCTTGGTGTGCAGATACATAGATCCCTTAAAATGGCCACCCAAGTGGACAGGGTTGTTAAGAAAGCATATGGTGTTTTGGCTTTCATTAACAGGGGGATTGAGTTTAAGAGTCGTGAGATCTTGTTGCAGCTCTATAAAACTTTGGTTAGACCGCACTTGGAATACTGCGTCCAGTTCTGGGCGCCCTATTATAGGAAAGATGTGGATGCTTTGGAGAGGGTTCAGAGGAGGTTTACCAGGATGCTGCCTGGACTGGAGGGCTTATCTTATGAAGAGAGGTTGACTGAGCTCGGTCTCTTTTCATTGGAGAAAAGGAGGAGGAGAGGGGACCTAATTAAGGTATACAAGATAACGAGAGGCATAGATAGAGTTGATAGCCAGAGACTATTTCCCAGGGCAGAAATGGCTAGCACGAGGGGTCATAGTTTTAAGCTGGTTGGTGGAAAGTATAGAGGGGATGTCAGAGGCAGGTTCTTTACGCAGAGAGTTGTAAGAGCATGGAATGCGTTGCCAGCAGCAGTTGTGGAAGCAAGGTCATTGGGGTCATTTAAGAGACTGCTGGACATGTATATGGTCACAGAAATTTGAGGGTGCATACATGAGGATCAATGGTCGGCACAACATTGTGGGCTGAAGGGCCTGTTCTGTGCTGTACTGTTCTATGTTCTATGTTCTATGTTCTAACAATTTTGAGCTATCAAGCTTGGGCCCAAGCCTTTTACTGTGATCCAGTATTTCATTGCTCAGCTGGACTTCAAACAGGCATTACAACTGGCTTTGTCATTAGAAAAAGTGGCAAGTGGAGCTTATGAGTGACAGGGTATGTCAATGGAAGTGAATGCCTATGCCATGCCAACTGAGCCTGGAGAATACCACTTGAGTGAAAGTAATTGCATATCCTCGCTCAGGACATATCCTAAACAGCCCACAGTAAAATCCCCCCAAAAAAAGTCAAGCCTCAGTGAAACGGTTAGAATTTTTTTGAGGTCCCGGGCCAGCAGGCCATTGTATTTGCTGTTGGTATGCAGACTTGAGATAGCAAAAGAGTCTCACTGGGCCCAAATTGAATAGGGAACTCATGGGCCAGTATCCAGGAGAATACAAACCCTAGAAAGTCCATTTATATCTGATTTGGAACAATTAAAAAGCTTAGCAACATCCAAATCAGAACCAATCAAAATAAGCATCTGGTTAAATGATCACACAGTTTGAATGGAGGCCAGTATTGGCGCATCTATATCAGTGATTGCAAAACTAGTCTTTAACAAAATTCACTCTGGGCCCCAAACCTTCAGTTCATGTAGGCCATTCGGCCCTTCGAGCCAGACTGAGAACTATACTGGGGAACACGTACAAATTAAGGGCACAACTTGGGTTTCAGTCTCTTACGAGAAGTAGCTGGTTCAGTTAGCACTGATAATGGCAAAAGGCTCAGGCCTAAACTTGATGGGGCAAAATTGGTTGAAAATGATTCAACTCGATTGGTTTAACTTTCCTCGATTAGAAAATAGATGTCTGAATGAAGTCCTAATTAAATACCCAGAGGTTTTTCAGGAAGGTCTACAGACTATCTAAGGAAGCAAGGCCATCTTACATGTTGACCAAGAAACAATTCCACGAATCTGCAAGGCCCACCTAGTGCTATTTGCCTTTCATGCAAAAGTAGAGGCAGAAATCAGGAGGCTGGAATGCTAAGGAATCATCAAACTGGTACTGTTTATGGAATGGGCAGCATCAACTGTGAAGCCTAAGGGGCCAATGAACCAGAGGACACAGTTTAAAAATAAGGGGTAGGCCATTTAGAACAGAGTTGAGGAAAAACTTCTTCACCCAGAGAGTGGTGGATATATGGAATGCTCTGCCTCAGAAGGCAGTGGAGGCCAACTCTCTGGATACTTTCAAGAAAGAGATCGATAGAGCTCTTAAAGATAGTGTAATCAAGGGTAATGGGGATAAGGCAGGAACAGGATACTGATTGTGGATGATCAGCCAAGATCATAATGAATGGTGGTGCTGGCTCGAAGGGCCGAATGGCCTACTCCAGCACCTATTGTCTATTGTCTAATGCACCTTTTTGGGGCTTTCAAATAAACAGTGATTCACTTTTCACAATTGAATTAATTCCCAATCCTCACAAAGGATTTTTACACAACTGGCATGGGGTACACTTTTATCATGCTGGTCATGCTTCCCTGCAATTGTGATTAGATGAGGATTCCCAGAAGTATGCTACAATTAATACCCAAAAGAGTTTGTACCAATTATATGAGACTGTATTTGGGATTTCATCAGTCTGTGCCATTCTCTAGCAGATGATGGAGAACATTTTACAAAGTCTACCCCACATCTCTATTTATTGGATGGCATGCTAACAATCAGAAAGACCAATGAAGACCATTTGCAGAACTTGGACATAGTGTCTAAATGTTTCTCTAAGGCAAAGGTACACCTTAGGATGGAAAAGTATGTGTTCCAAAAGACCTATGTAGGTGATGGAGTTGACAAGCCTGGGTTGCACCCATTGGAGGATAAAGTGAAGGTGACCAAACGTGTCTATACCGGAGTGTGCGTCTTTCCTTGGGTTTGGGAATTATTACTGAAAATTTATATGTAACCTGACTTCCATCCTGGCACACTTACACCTGCCCCTGAAAAGGGGTCAGCCTTGGAAATGGTCTCGTGCCAAAATTTGTCTTTAGGGATGTTAAGAAGTAGTATCATCGTCTACATTTGGCACACTACAATCCAAAGCAAGATGTGGTGCTGATATGTGATGTCTTCCCATATGGTATTCGGATAGTGTTTGCTCACTAGTGTCCCAGTGGAGAGGAAAAGCCCGATAGCATATGCTTCCCAGACTATGGCTGATGCCAAATGAAGATACATTCAGACAGTGAAAGAAAGATTGGCTGTCACCTTTGGTACAAGAAAGTTCTACCAATACCTTTATGGACCTAAATTTATAATAATAATGGACTACAAACTCCTGCTTGGGCTACTTAAAGAGGACAGTATAGAGGGGATGTCAGAGGCAGGTTCTTTACGCAGAGAGTTGTGAGAGCATGGAATGCGTTGCCAGCAGCAGTTGTGGAAGCAAGGTCATTGGGGTCATTTAAGAGACTGCTGGACATGTATATGGTCACAGAAATTTGAGGGTGCATACATGAGGATCAATGGTCGGCACAACATTGTGGGCTGAAGGGCCTGTTCTGTGCTGTACTGTTCTATGTTCTATGTTCTATAGTATCGTAGGAATTAGATTATCTGTGAAAAACAACAAGGAGCAACACAAAGTGAAAAAATGAAACTGGAGGTAGTACAATTTCACTGAGATCAGTTGATCTGCTCCAGTAAATTTGAATCAAAAATTGGCAGACAAAAGTGTGACAGATCTCTTGGTTACTTCCAAAGAAAGACAATGCAGTTGGACTAAGTGGACCAAAATTTTATAAAGAGGACATAATAAAGAGGTTGTCTGATTTTAAATTTGACAAGTTATCAGGACCAGAAAGAATACTTTTCAGAATAGTGAGGGAGGTAAGTTTGCAAATTATGGAGGCGCTAACCATAACCTTCCAAAATGTACATTTCCTTTCAAGCGCTTCAACTTTGCATCCTTGATTTTTCTCTCCCTTCTTCATCCAGTCTGTTATTTGTTTTAAATTCTCTCCTATTGCTCCTTTAAAAACCAGAGTGGGAATAGGGAACTAAGTTGCATGATTGGCCATGATCATATCGAATAGCAAAGCAGGCTCAAAGGGTCGAATGGCCTACCCCTGCTCTTGCTTCTTATGTTTCTTTTAAAATCAACAATAACAATCTCACACACCTCCATCACTTCCTGATTCACATTTTGTCAGACAGTACAGAAATTTTTTGGGGCCTGTAGATGCGTCCCGCCGTGACTTCTTTCCCTTCCTATTCCCTAGTTCCACACAAACTGATTCCTCATCACGATTAATCACATCTATATCAATTCTCACCTCTGCAATTGAATTCCCAGTCTTCATTGCTTTGCAGATGAAGTTTAATTTGGATAATTGCAAGGAATGACATTTTGGTAAAAGCACAGGGCAGGAATTATACAATTAAAAGTGGGTCCTTGGGTAGAGTTGTAGAACAGAAAGACCAAGGAGTTAAGGGACATAATTCTCTACAGTTTGCATAGTAGATAAAGAGGCATTTAGCATGCTTGCCTTCGTTGCTCCGTCCTTTGAGTATAGGAGTTGGGACATTAAGTTGAGGTTGTACAAGACATTGGTGAGACCTCTTCTGGAGTACTGTGTCCAGTTCTGGTCACCCTGTTATAGGAAGGATATCATTAAGCTGGAGAGGGTTCTGAAGGATTTACCAAGATGTTGCCAAGAATGTAGAATTTTGAGATATAAAAATAGACTGGAAAGGCTGAGACTTTTTCACTAAAGTGTAAGAGGTTGAGGGGTGACCTTATTGAAGTTTATAAAATCATTAGCATGTATAGATAAAGTGAATAGCAGGTGTCTTTTCCTCAGGTGAGGGATTTCAAGACAAAGGGGTATATTTTTAAGATGAGAGGAAAAAGATATTAAAAAGACTTGAGAGGCAATTTTTTTACACAGAGAGTGGTTCGTGTGTGGAATGAACTGCCAGAAGAAGTGGTAGATGCAGGTACAGTTACAGCGCTTAAAAGGCAATTAGCTGAGTAAATGAATAGGAAAAGTTTGGAGAAATATGGGCCAATCACAGGCAGGTGGGACTAATTCAGTTTAGGATTATGGTTGGCATGGACTTGTTGGACCGAAGGGTCTGTTTCCATGCAGTTTGACTCTGTGACAGGGCCATGCCAACAATAACTTCAGGTTGAATTTAGTAGTGGACTTTTATTCTGAGTGCAAAAATTACAAGTTGGAACACCATCCAGGAGGCCAATTGGCAAATGCAGATGCCTTGTCCCACATCCCAAATGCAGATACACCACAGATGGTGGCGCACTAGAAAAGTTTGGTCTGGCTTTAATCTTTCCAGACACCCTTCCAGCCACCAATACGATGTCAGACTGTGGACACAAAAAGATCCTGTCCTGATAAAACTAAAACAGCTGGTGGTGATGGAGAAAGCAAAAGGGCCATCACAACCAGAATTGAAACCGTTCTGGACCCGAGAGACCAGATCAACATAGAGGACAGCATATTATTATTGTGAGCAAGAGTGATTGTCTTGAGCAATCCAGATACTGGCTAAATTCCACAAGGTCATCATAGGGTTTCTAAGATGAAGATACTGGTTAGAAGTTATATCTGATGGCCAGGCTTAGATGCAGACATAGCTGCGGGAAATGGCCAGGTAAATCATGAACTCAATTACTTGTTGACTCTTCCAGCCCTTTCATGGGCTCTATGTTTTTCGTCATTGTGGAAGCCAATTCAAAGTCGTTGCACTTGCATTGTCAAACATGGGAAAACTGATTGAAAAGATGTAAACATCTTTTGCAACACACAGACTCCTAGATGTGTTCGTCACAGTCAACAGGCCATCATTTATCAGCAGGGAATTTGAGTATTACCTAAAGTTGAATAGTATTCGGCATATAAGGACAGTTCCATATCATCCATCGTCTATTGGTCTGGTCGGAAGTGCAGTCCAAACTTTGAAGGTAGGCTTAAAGAAATAGCCTACAATTTCACTTGAGAGCAAAGTATCCCAGTTCCTGTTTGATTACAGGATCACGCCTCATGCAAGTATGGGACTAGCTCCAGCAGAGTTGGTAATGGGGAGAAGGTTCCACACCAGGTTATACCTGATCGTAGAATCATAGAATCCCTACTGCGTGGAAACAGGCCTTTCAGCCCAACAAATCTAGACTGACCCTCAGACATCCTACCCAGACCCATCCCCTTATAACCCACATAATCTACCCATCCCTGAAATCTTCTCACACCTGGGTTGGGGGAGGGTGAAATGGCATCAGAAATGTCAATGCCAGACACAAGGCCTCTCTAAGCGAGAGAAGCAGTTTACCTCAGGGATGAAGTGTGGCATCCAAACCACAGGAATGGCCCTGCATGGGTAAGAAGCATGGTGGACACAGGTCAGGTCCCATGACACACAAATTTTGGGTAGGAGAGGGGTTCTGAATAACCACATGGACCATAAAAAAGCTGTAACCTCGCAAACAGAGCAGGAGCAAAACATACCTAGTCCCTTAGAACATCCGGCAATGTTATCAGAACCCATGGATTCTCCCTGTCTACCTAGAAAGAAACCTCTGAGGACAAGATGGACAGAATTTGTTGCAGCTTCAACGCAATTACCTCTTGAAGAAGAAGAATTTCTTCATAGATGTTCCGGACGCAAGAGGCAGGCTACGTTCAGGTACACGCCACCAGTATCCAAGGCAGAGTCAGAGGAAACAGACCTGGTTTGGAAATGTCGCAGGAGAAGCTACAGGAAAAGGAATGGGCCTACATTCCAGGACTTAGACGGGGAGGGATGTAATGATTGGAGCAATGTCATCCAGATGAATCTCACGGAGTAGGATTTCCCTGATTGGACCAGGTTAACCGCCCCAATCAAGGACACCTGGCTGACAGATATAAACAGCATTGTCAGAGGTTGTGTTCATTCGAGGAGCTGGCTCTGTGCCAGCTTGGGCAGTGTCTCGTATTATGCACATGTAAATAAAGGGTGACTTGATGACAGGATACTGGCAGTTGTGGAGTTATTTCACAGAGGAACATAGATTAAAACAAATTTCCTGCTTTTGGCACTTGCAGCTTCTACAAGCGGCTGCCACCAGAAGATTGAATAATGCCTGTGCTCCAGGATCATATTGCTAGCTGTAATGTCTGGTTTGAACCAAATGCTGAAAGTACAGCAATACTAAAATGAAAGTTTAGAAGAGTCAGACATGACTTATTGAAATTGAAGGTACTTGACCAGGCAAATGTGTAAAAGTAAGATAACAAAGGGTGGGACTGGATGAACACAGCAGGCCAAGCAGCATCTTAGGAGCACAAAAGCTGACATTTCGGGCCTAGACACTTCATCAGAAATGACTACACTGCAGTCACCACAACTGAGCAGCGGATTGCAACAGGACACTATCACTGATCCGAGGCCAGCAGAGATGTCACTGAGAGGAATTCTGGGACACAGTACTGCAGTCATCACAACCAAGGAGTGGTTCACAACAGGACACCATCAATGATCGACAGAAGGAAGAGTGTCAAATCCAAGAACAGTAGAGACATCATTAAGAAGAATTCTGGGAGATGGTGCTGCAGTTGCAATGACTGGTCTGAATATTGCACAGGAACTGGTGTCAAGGAGTGATCACACTCGAAACACTACATAAGTATGGTGTTCACACACCCCACTTCCTCTAACAGAAAATTAAAAAATAACTCTGCAAAGAGGACAGGCAAGGTAAGGCTAATTTTTTTTTAAGTGTACAAGGATGGAGCTGGCAGTTAGGACAGTGGTACGTTCCTCCTGTCAGATGTGGGAAGTCAGAGAGTAGCCTAGTGTCCCTGACAACTATGTCTGCAGGAAGTGTGACCCGCTACAACTTCTCACAGATATGTGGTTTGGCTGGAGAAGTTGCTGGGCACACTGCAGTGCATACAGGGGGCAGAGAGAATGATAGACAATAGCTTTGGGGAGGTGGTTACACCACAGGTCCAGACAGGTAGATGGGAGACTGCCAGGAGATGCAGGCAGGTAGTGCAGGACTCTCATGTGGATATTCCCCTCTCAAATGAATATATTGCTTTGGATACAGTTTGGGGAGGGAGTAGCCTCTTAGGAGATGGTACATGAAGTAGCCAGGCCTTTGGCACTACAACTGGTTCTGCTGTAGACAGGGTGGGAAAAAGTCCAGGTGAGCGATAATAGTAGGTGATTCGATAGTCGGGGGCACAGACAGGCATTTGTATGGCCATGAACGAGACTCTAGGATGGTGTGTTGCTTCCCTGGTGCCAGGGTCCTGAACATCTCTGAGCAGGTGCTGGAGATGCTGAAACAGGAGGGAAAACAGACAGAAGTCATTGTCCTCATTGGCACAAATGACATAGATAGCAAGACAAAAGAAGTCCTGCTAGAACAATTCAGGGAGTTAGGTAGGGAGCAAAAAAGCAGGACTACCAGAGTAATAATCTCAGGATTATTACCCATGTCACAGGCTTGTGAGGCTTGGAACAGAGAGAGAGAACAGTTGAACATGTGGCTACAGTATCGGTGTTGAAGGGAGGGCTTTTGATATATGGACAATTGGGATGTCTTCTGGGGAAGGTGGGACTTGTACAAAAAGGAATGGGTTGCACTTGAACTGGAAGGCACCAATATCTTGGGTGGGAGGTTTGCTAGAGCTCTTTGGGAGGGTTTAAATAAGTTTGGCAGGAGGGTGGGAACCAGAACAACAGGCCAGAAAGTCAGTGCAGAATAAGAGCAGGTAGAAAGAAGTCATGGGGCTCAGAGGGCCTGGAGGCTTGGAGTGCATTTACTTCAATGCAAGGAGTATAACAGGTAAAACAGATGAACTGAGAGCATGGATTGCTGCATGGAATTATGATGTTATTGACATTATGGAGACATGGTTAAAGGAGGAGCAGGATTAGGAGCTCAACATTCAAGGATATTGCTGTTTTAGACAGGGCAGAAAGGGAAACAAAAGGGGTGAAGGAGTTGCATTGCTGATTAGGGATCACATCACAGCTGTGTTGAGGGAGGATACATCAGAGGAATCTTGCAGTGAGGCATTATGGGTGGAGCTCCGGAACAGGAAGGGTGAAATCACAGTGTTGGGAGTCTTCTATAGACCTCCCAATATGCCCCAGGAGACAGAGGAGCAGATATGTAGCCAGATACTAGAAAGTTGTGAAAACAGCAGGATAGTTGCGGTGGGTAACTTCAACTTTTCTCTTATTGACTGGGATTCCCTTAGAGCCAGGGACTCGGATGGAGACCAAATTGTTAGATGTGCCCGGGAGGGCTTTTTCACAATCCAACCAGAGAGGAGACCATACTAGATTTGGTATTTGGGAATGAGCCTCAGGTGATCAATGATTCAGCAGGAGAACATTTTAGGCTGAGTGACTATAACTCCTTAAGATTTCGAATAGTCATGGACGAGGACAAGAGTGGCCCTCGGGTAAGGGTGTTTAATTGGGCAAGGACCAATTAAATCCAAATTGGACAGGAACTGGGGAATGTGGATTGGGAGCATTTATTCGATGGTAAATCTAAATCTGGCGTGTTTCGGGGGGGGGGGGGGGTGCTTTTAAAGACTAGTTGATTAAAGTGCAGGGCATACATGTCCTTGCAAAACTGGAGGATAGGAATGGCAGACAAGGGTTTTTCTAAACTTAGTCTAAAGGAAAGATACAATAGGTCTAGACAGCTACAAACTGACAAAGCCCTTGAGGGGTAAAAAGAAGTAAGGAAGGAACTTAACATAGAAACATAGCCAGAAACATAGAATATTACAGCACAGTACAGGCCCTTCCGCCCTCGATGTTGTGCCAACCTGTCATACTGATCTCAAACCCATCTAACCTACACTATTCCATGTACATCCATATGCTTATCCAATGACGACTTAAATGTACCTAAAGTTGGCGAATCTACTACCGTTGCAGGCAAAGCGTTCCATTCCCTTACTACTCTCTGAGTAAAGAAACTACCTCTGACATCTGTCCTATATCTTTCACCCCTCAACTTAAAGCTATGCCCCCTTGTGCTCGCCGTCACCATCCTAGGAAAAAGGCTGTCCCTATCCACCCTATCTAACCCTCTGATTATTTTATGTTTCAATTAAGTCACCTCTCAACCTTCTTCTCTCTAATGAAAACAGCCTCAAGTCCCTTAGCCTTTCCTTGTAAGACCTTCCCTCCATACCAGGCAACATCCTAGTAAATCTCCTCTGCACCCTTTCCAAAGCTTCCACATCCTTCTTTATAATGCGGGGACCAGAACTGTACACAATACTCCAAGTGCGGCTGCACCAGAGTTTTGTACAGCTTCACCATAACCTCTTGGTTCCGGAACTTGATCCCTCTATTAATAAAAGCTAAAACACTGTATGCCTTCTTAACAGCCCTGTCAACCTGGGTGGCAACTTTCAAGGATCTGTGTACATGGATACTGAGATCTCTCTGCTCATCTACACTACTAAGAATCTTTCCATTAGCCCTGTACTTTGCCTTCTGGTTACTCCTACCAAAGTGCATCACCTCACACTTGTCTGCATTAAACTCCATTTGCCACCTCTCAGCCCAGCTCTGCAGCTTATCGATGTCTCTCTGCAACCTACAGCATCCTTTGTCACTATCCACAACTCCACCGATCTTAGCGTCGTCTGCAAATTTACTAACCCATCCTTCAACGCCCTCATCCAGGTCATTTATAAAAATGACAAACAGCAGTGGACCCAACACCAACCCTTGTGGTACACCACTAGTAACTGGTCTCCAGGATGAACATTTCCCTCAACTACCACCCTCTGTCTTCTTTCAGGAAGCCAATTTCCGATCCAAACTGCTATATCTCCCACAATTCCATTCCTCCGCATTTTGTATAATAGCCTATTGTGGGGAACCTTATCGAGCACCTTGCTGAAATCCATATATACCACAACAAACGGTTTACTCTCATCTACCTGTTTGGTCACCTTCTCAAAGAACTCAATAAGGTTTGTGAGACACGACCTTCCCTTCACAAAACCGTGCTGACTATCCCTAATCAACTTATTTTTTTCTAGATGATTATAAATCGTATCCCTTATAACCTTTTCCAACACTTTACCAACAACTGAGGTAAGGCTCGCTGGTCTATAATTACCAGGGTTGTCTCTACTCCCCTTCTTGAACTGGGGGAACCACATTTGCTATCCTCCAGTCATCTGGCACTATTCCTGTAGACAATGACGAGTTAAAGATCAATGCCAAAGGCTCGGCAATCTCCTCCCTGGCTTCCCAGAGGATCCGAGGATAAATCCTATCCGGCCCAGGGGATTTATCTATCTTCACCCCCTGAAGGATTTTTAATACCTCTTCCTTGCGAACCTCAATCCCACCTAGTCTAGTAGCCTGTATCTCAGTATTCTCCTCGACAACATTGTCGTTTTCTAGAGTGAATACTGTCGAAAAATATTCATTTATCGCTCCCCCATCTCATCTGACTCCACACACAACTTAGCACTATTATCCTTGATTGGGCCTAATCTTACTTTCGTCATTCTTTTATTCCTTAAATACCTATAGAAAGCCTTAGGGTTTACCCTGATCCTATCCGCCAACAACTTCTCATGTCTCCTCCTGGCTCTTCTGAGATCTCTCTTTAGGTCTTTCCTGGCTACCTCGTAGCCCTCAAGTGCCCTAACTGAGCCTTCACATCTTAACCTAACATAAGCCTTCTTCTTCCTCTTGACCAGAGATTCCACCTCCTTCATAAACCACGGCTCCCACACTCTACAGCTTCCTCACTGCCTGACAGGTACATACTTATTTAGGGCACACAGGAGCTTTTCCTTGAATAAGCTCCACATTTCTAATGTGCCCATCCCCTGCAGTTTCCTTCCCCATCCTATGCTCCCTAAATCTTGCCTAATCTCATCGTAATTGCCTTTCCTCCAGCTATAACTCTTGCCCAGTGGTATACACCTGTCCCTTTCCATCACTAAAGTAAACATAACAGAATCGTGATTGCTATCACCAAAGTGCTCACGTACTTCCAAATCTAACACCTGGCCGGGCTCATCACCCAGTACCAAATCTAATGTGGCTTCGCCCCTTGTTGGCCTGTCTATGCACACACTGGACAAAAACTGATCCATCTATAGTACTCGAACTATAGTGTTCCCAGTTAATAATTAATAATTAATTAATAATCCTTAAATGCAGATTTAGGAAGGCTGAAAGAAGCCATGAAGTGCCTTTAGGAAACAGGGTCAAGGAGAATCCCAAGGCTTTTTGTGCATGTATTCGAGGAAAGAGGGTAGCAAAGGAAAGAGTAGGTCCCTTAAATACAAAGGAGGGACGTTATGCATGGAGCTACAGGAAGTGGGAGAAATCCTTAATGAGTACTTTGATATTCACCAAGGAAAAGGACATGACTGATGTTGAGGTCAGGGATGAGCATATGAATGCTCTAGAGAATGTCAATATATTGAAGGAGGAAGTTTTGGGTATTCTAAGTTGCATTAAAGTAGACAAGTCCCCAGGGCCAGATGGGATATATGCCAGGTTTTTGTGAGAGGCAAGGGAAGAAATAGTTGGGGCATTAGCGGATATCGTCATATCTCTTTGAACATAGGTAGGGTTCCAGGGGACCGGAGATTATCCAAAGTTGTTCGCTTGTTTAAAAAAGGATGCTGAGATAATTCAGTAAATTTATAGGTCAGTGAGTCTGCCATCTGTGGTTGGCAAACTCTTGGAGAAGATACTGAGGTTCAGGATATATGCGCATTTGGAAGAAAATGGACTAGTTGGCGACAGGCAGCATGGTTTCATATGGAGAAGATCATGTCTCACTTAACCGTTCAAATTTTTTGAAGATAAAGATAATTGAGGGAAGAGCTGTGGATGTAGTTTATATGGAAATTTAGTAAGAAATTTGATAAAGTCCCACATTTGGGACAAAAACTAAAACCTCATGGGATTCTGGGCAGGCTGGCTAAATGGATACAGAACTGGCCTCGTCGTAGAGACAGAGGGTAGCAATGGAAAGGCGTTTTTCAAAATGGACACCAGTAACTACGGGTGTTCCACAGGGATCAGTCTTAGGTCCTCTGTTTGTAGTATATATTAATGATCTGGAGGAAACTGTGGGTGGGCTGGTTAGTAAATTGCAGATGACATGAACATTGGTGGAGTTGCTGATAGTGCCAATGATTGTGATAGCATACAACAGGATATAGATAGATTGGCGATTTAGGCATTGACATGCCAGATGGAATTTGATCCAGACAAATGCAAGGTGATGCATTTTGGGGGATCAAATTTAAGTGTGAATTATACTATAAATGGCAGAACCTTTAAGAACATTAACATACAGACTGATCTGGTGGCCAAAGAGATTAAGAAGATATATGACACATTTGCCTTCATTGGCCAGGGCATGGAGTACAAGAGTTTGCAAACCATGCTGCAGCTATATAAAACCCTTGTTAGGCAGCATTCAGAGTATTGTGTGCTGTTTTGGTTGCCACATTACTAGAAGAACATGGAAGCTTCGGAGAGAGTGCAGAGAAGCTTCACTAGAATATTGCCTGGTCTCGAGGGCATTGGTTGAAGATAGACTAGAATTGTTTTCACTGGAATAACGGCAGCTGAGAGTAGACCCGCAAGAGGTCTAGAAGATTGAGAGGCATAGATGGGGTGGATAGTCAGAGGCGTTTTCCCAGGGTTGAAGTTTCAGTTACAAGGTCGCACACATTCAAGAAGAGAGGACAAAAGTTTACGAGAGATGTGCGAGGATAGTTTTTCATGCAGAAGGTGGTAGGAGCCTGAAACACACTGCCAGAGGAGGTGGTGGAAACAGGCATGTTGGTGACATTTAAGAGGCATCTGGATCATTACATGAATGGGGGGGAATGGTGGGGTAATAGAACAAAGGACAAAAGAATAAAGAAAATTACAGCACAGGAACGGGCCATTTGGCCCTGCAAGGCTTCGTTGATCCAGATCCTTTATCTAAATCTGTCATCTATTTTCCAAGGATCTGTATCCCTCTGTTTCCTGCCCATTCACGTATCTGTTTAGATACGTCTTAAATGATGCTATCTTGCCTGCCTCTACCACCGTGGTGGCAAGGAGCTCCAGGCACCCATCACCCTCTGCGTAAAGAACTTTCCATGCATATCTCCCTTAAACAGTTCCCAACTTACCTTGAAATCGTGACCCCTAGTAATTGAGTTTCCTACTCTGGGGAGAAAAAGCTTTTTGCTATCCACCCTGTCTATAGCTCTCATGATTTTGTTGACCTCAGTCAGGTCCCCTCTCAAGCTCTGTCTTTCTAATGTAAATAATCTTAATCTACGCAACCTTTCCTCATAGCTAGCACCCTCCATACCAGGCAACATCCTCCTCTGCACACTCTCCAAAACATTTACATACTTTTCGTAATGTGATGACCAGAACTGTATGCACTATTCTAAATGTGGTCGAACCAAAGTCCTATACAACTGTAACATGACCTGCCAACTCTTGTACTTCGTTACTTCCTCAAATGATTCTATCAAGTTGCTCAGACATGACCTTTCCTACATAAAACCATGCTGCCTATCACTAATAAGTCCATTTTCTTCCAAATGTAAATAGATCCTATACCTCAGTATCTTCTCCAGAAACTTCCCCACCACTGACGTCAGGCTGTCCGGTCTATAATTAACTGGATTATCCTTGCTACCCTTCTTAAACAAGGGGGCAACATTAGCAATTCTCCAGTCCTCCGGGACCTCACCCATGCTCAAGGATGCTGCAAAGATATCTGTTAAGGCCCCAGCTATTTCCTCTCCTGCTTCCCTCAGTAGCCTGGGATAGATCCTATCCAGACCTGGGGACTTGTCCACTTTAATGCCTTTTAGAATACCCAGCACTTCCTGCATGCCCCCACCCCCTTATGCTGACTTGGCCTAGAGTAATCAAGCATCTATCCCTAATCTCAACATCCGTCATGTCTCTCTCCTTGGTGAATACCGATGCAAAGTACTCATTAAGAATCTCACTCATTTTCTCTGACTCCTCACATAACTTCCCTCCTTTGTCTTTGAGTGGGCCAACTCTTTCTCTAGTTACCCTCTTGCTCCTTATGTACGAATAAAAGGCTTTGGGATTTTCCTTAACCCTGTTTGCTAAAGATATTTCCTGACTCCTTTTACCCCTCTTAATTCCTCATTTCAGATTTGTCCCACTTTCCCAATATTCTTCCAAAGCTTTGTCTGTTTTCAGTCGCCTAGACCTTATGTTTGCTTCCTTTATCCTCTTTGCTAGTCTCACAATTTCACCTGTCATCCATGGTTCCCTAATCTTGCCCTTTCTATTCCTCATTTTCACAGGGACATGTCTGTCCTGCACTCTAATCAACCTCTCTTTAAAAGCCTCCCTCATATCAAATGTGGATTTACCCTCAAACGGCTCCTCCCAATCCACATTCTCCCCAGCTTCTGCCAAATTTTGCTATAGTTGGCCTTTTCCCAGTTTAGCGCTCTTCCTTTAGGACCACACTCGTCTTTTGTCCATGAGTATTCTGATGGCTGAATAAGGGCAGTGGTTTTTTTTTCTTAGTTTAGTCAGGGCATGATGATCGGCACAGGTTTGGGGGGGGCCAAAGGGCCTATTCCTGTGCCATACTTCTCTCTTTTTTTTGTTCTTTTCGTTTGTACTGAATAGCATCTACCTGCTCCTTGGATACCGGAAAAGAAGAACTGGAAATTTCAACAACCAAGCATCTAATTTCTAATTTAAAGTTTTGTCTCAGGTTCACTTTCATGTGCTCCATAGATTGTCAGATCAAATAATTGTGCAGCATTTGTGAATAACAGATACAGCAGGGAGGCAGGTCTATCTTTATTATGGTGATGCTTTCTGCAGGGAAGTTTCAAAGCTATCAGAAGCATTTTGCATGGGCACATTGGCTGCTGTGATACTCCAACAGTTGGAGACAGGAAAGATTTACTATCTCTGGTACCTTTCTAAAAATTGCTTGGGAAGCAGAGAGCAATAGCAATCAGTGACGTGTGCTTTGCCTTGTTGTTAACCTGCTAACATTCAGGAATATATCATTACTCCTTCTTCACTGCAGCCTTAACATCAACTGTACAGATTTGACAGCTAGCTATGAAGAGACATTGGAGTAACGGCGTTGGCTTTGAGCTAGAAACGAAGTTGGCCAGGAGAATGGTTTTAGGTGCAATTTCAAAACCCACGTAATTCATAAAATTAAAATTCATTTTTATTTTTAAAAGAAATCTGGTGTTGGAAACTGACCTCAGTAATGGTGACCTTGATAATATTATTGATTTCTGCAAAAAGCCACCTTGTTCACTAATATCCTTGAGTAAAGGAAATCTGCCATCCTCACTTGTATGACCTACATGTGACTCCAGACCCATAGCAATGTGGTTAATTGCAATCAGTGGTTCTGATCAGCATCTTCTTGTGTTACCTCTGAAACTTTATGATTATGATCCTTAATTAATCTTAAGGAACAATTTAAGGGGCTCCATCCAGTTGTGAATGATGGTGGACAATCAAACAACGCAATGGAGGAAGAGGGTCCACATAAAGCTCCATCCTCAGTAATGGAACAGGCCAGAACCTCAGTGCAAAAGAAAGCTGAAGCATTCGGAACAATGTTCAGCCAGAAGTGCTGAGTGAATGATACATTTCAGCCTCGTCCAGAGGTCCCCAGCATTACAGACAACAATTTTCAGCTAATTTGATTCACTCCAACCGATGGAGGCATTGGGTACTACAAAGGCTATGGATCTTGACAATATTTTGATAGAAGTACCGATGACTGGTGTTCCAAAACTTGTCACATCCTTAGTGAAACTGTTCCAGTACCATTACAAGATTGGCATCTACCTGACAAGGTGAAAAATTGCCCAGTTATGCCCTGTACACAAAAAAAGGACAAATCCAAACTGACCAATAACCACCCCAAAGGTCCATACTCAATTGTCTGTAAAGTAATTGCAGGTGTCATCAAAAGTGTTACCATGCCGAACTTGCTTAGCAACAAACTGCTCACTTCCTACTATCACTAATACTCACTTTAGATTCTGCCCAGGGATACTCCGATCCTATCCTTATCACAACCTAGGTCCAAACTTGGTCAAAAGAGCTGAATTCTAGAGGTGAGATGTGAGTAATGGCCCTTGACATCAAGGCTGCGTTTGACCAAGTGTGGCATCAAGGAGCTCTTGCAAAACTGCTGTCAAAGGGAATTGGAAGAAACCTCTGTTGCCTGGAGTCATACTTGGTTCATAGAAAGATAATTGTTAGAGGTGAGCCATCTCAGCTCCAGGACATTTCTTCAGGAGTTCTTCAGCATAAGTATGGTAGGCCTAATTATAACTTGTTTCATCAATGGCCATCACTCCATCATAACTTCAGAAGTGGAGATGTTCCTCCGATAATGGCACAATATTCAGTGCCATTTGTGACTCCTCAGATACTGAACCAGTCCATGTCATAAGTCCTGGGCAAAATCCAAGCTTAGGCTGAAAAATGGTAAGTTACATTGTGCCACAGAAATACCGGGCAAAGTTCATCTCATAAAAGAGATAATCTAACCTTTGACAATCAATAACATTAATATCACTGAATTCTTGCACTATCAACATTCTTGGGGGATACCATTAACCAGAAACTGAAGTGAACTAACCACATAAATATTGTGCCCACAAAAACAGGGTATAGGGTAGAACTAATGCAGTAGGTGACTCACCTCCTGACTCCCAAAACCTGTCCACTATCTTCAGGATCAAAGTTAATATTCTAAAGCATGTTGACATTAGCAAAAAGGCGGCATTGGGTCTCTTGAAAAACATTAAGATTAGATTACCGTTTGGCTCAACAAGTCCACACTGCCCCCGGAGTACCTCATCGCCCAATAACCCACACACCCCTGAACACTATGGGCAATTTAGCATAGCCAATCCACCTAGCCTGCACATCTTTGGACTGTGGGAGGAAACTGGAGTGCCCAGAGAAAACCTATGCAGACACAGGGAAGAATGTACGAACTCCGCACAGACAGTTACCCGAGGCTGGAATCGAACACGGGTCCCTGGTGCTGTGAGGCTGCAATGCTAACCACTGAGCCACCATGCCACCCTTGGGCAGATTAAGGTAGATAAGTCCCCAGGGTCTGATTGGATCGCTTCTAGAATACTGAGTAGGGCAAGGGAAGAGATTGCTGGGAACTCAACTGAGGTCTTTGCATCTTTAGCCAAAGGTTAATTTTCCAGAAGGCGGAAGAAAAACTAATGCTGATCCTTTGTTCAAGATGGCAACAGGGATAATCCAGGAAATTATAGGTCAGTGGCAGAGAAATTTTTGGAGAAGCTTCTTCAAGACTGGATTTGGACAAGAATGGACTTGTTAAGGATAGTCAGTATGGCTTTATGCAAAGGAGGTATTATCTCTCAAAATTGAATGAGGTTTTTTGAGGAAATGATGAACATGATTAGTGAAGGTAAGGCAGTGGGTGCTGTCTATGTGGACTTTACTAAAGCATTTGACAAAATCCCTCATTCTAGACTGCTTTAGGAGATCAAATCACATGGGAACCATGGTGATTTGGCAAGTTGAATAGAAAATTGGCTTGGCTGTAGAAGCCAGAGGGCAATAAAGGTAAAATAGCTGTCAATTTGCTATCACTAAACCTTCCTCATTTATGCTAATAAAAACCTGTATTTCTTACACTAGATTCCGATTGGAAATTTAAAGTGAGCTAAGCTATACATAGATAACAAATTGTAGACAGTGGGTATTTGCGGAGGGGTGTTTTTCTGACTGGACCGCTGGTGTTTTGCAACAGTCAGTGCTGGGGCCTCTTTTTTTCCTTATAATGTACATAAATGATTTTGATGAAAATGTCAGTTGTCCAATTAGTAATTTTAGATCCCCGACAGTGTGGAAACGGGCCCTTCAACCCAACCAGTCCACACCGCCCCTTGGAGCATTCCACCCAGACCCATCTCCCTATAACCCACACACCCCTGAACACTACAGGCAATTTAGCATGGCTGACCCACCTAGCCTGCACATCTTTGGATTGTGGGAGGAAACCGGAGCACCCAGAGGAAATCCACGCTGACACGGGGAGAATGTGCAAACTCCGCACAGTTACCCAAGGCTGGAATTGAACCTGGGTCCCTGGCATTGTGAGGCTGCAGTGCTGCAAGTTTACATATAACACAAAAATTAGTGGAGTTGGATGGATATCAAAGGATGCAACAGGATATAGATCAGTTGTAAAGTTGGTCAGAGAAATGGCAGGTGGAGTTTCATCTGATGAGGTGATGCATTTTGTTTAGACAAATGCAAGAGCAGGACTCTTGGGAGAATTTTTAAAATTCATTTGTGGGATACGGGCCTTACTCGCTGGCCAAGATTTATTGCCTGTCCCTAGTTGTCCTTGAGAAGGTAGTGGTGAGCTGCCTTCTTGAACTGCTGCAGTCCACCTACTGTGGGTTGACCCACAATGCTGTTCGGGAGGGAATTCCAGGATTTTGATTCAGTGATAGCGAAAAATTGGAGATGTATTTCTAAGTCATGATGAAGTCAACTTCACCTGACAAAGGAGCAGCACTCTGAAAGCTGGTGATTTCAAATGAACCTGTTGGATTATAACCTGGTGTTGTGTGACTCCTAACTTTGTCCACCCCAGTCCAATAATGGAACCTCCACATCATGACTGTAATTGAGCAGAATATGATATAATTCCCCAATTCAATTAAACAGAATATAATTTAACTTCTCACTCGCTTAACCAGGCTAAAATTATTGAAGAATAAAATTCAATTCTACAGTATTATTGAGTCAAAATCCTAGAACTCTGTCCATAACAGTACTGCAAGAGTAACACCCTTGGAATGTGGGTTAATGAAGATAGTTTGCTACTCCCATCTTGAGGGCAATTATGGATTCACAGTAAATTCTGGTCATGTAGCATTGCCATGATTGAATAAAAGTCTCTTCGCAATCTGGGAGTAGTGCACAATTCCCATTCCTGCAATAAAGTCGACATTGATTCTGTATTAATTTTACTGTTATTGGGCTTCTTACTGTATGTATTCCGACAAATTTGCTCAAAGATTATATCTTACCAAGATGTGAATGCCTGCGGACAATATGCTTTTTCAAAAATACTTGAACCTCCCTGGAATTTTGTCTGCCCCCATTAGACTTTTCACATCATTGTAATGCATGTGAAATTTGTTTCAGTGGAGATAAGATATTACAAGTGGTGCTTTGGGATTAGATAATCTTTTTGTTATGAGAAATGCAACCCTAAATTGAATGACAGAGCTTTAATGGAATTTCATCTGTGTGAAAATGCTGGGCGTTTGTAGTCATCAGGTCTGGTGCATTGACTCGTGACTCTGGGTTGTTATTACACAGGATTTAGATTTGTCGCCCTGTTCCAAGCTGAATCCCTGATTCATTCAGAGTTAGCTCAATTCATTTGGGCAACAATTTGGTATGCTGTAATTAGCCAGAAACAGCAATGGGTAAGATTTTACTGAGGCAGAAGACTTTTACATTGCTTTCTTTGAAAGAAATTAATCAAAATTATGATTAAAATGACTTACCACTTTTCATTGTTTTATATTTTGTTCCAATGACCTTTGCTTAGCATCAGGACCAAAGTTGTTTAAATGCAATGAGTTGGGAGTGGAGGTGGCGGTGATCTTACTGGAGGCTTGGATTAATGCTCAGTGAGTCGGAACTGCAGATGCTGGAGAATCTGAGATAGCAAGGTTTAGAGCTGGATGAATACAGCAGGCCAAGCAGCATCATAGGAGCAGGAAAGCTGACGTTTCAGGCTTAGATTTCTGAAGGAGGGTCTAGGGCCGAAACATCAGCTTTCCTGTTCCTAGGATGCTGCTTGGCCTGCTGTGTTCATCCAGCTCTACACCTTGTTATCTCTTAATGCTCGTGGAGGCAGGTTCTAATGTCAGCTGATAGAAGTTAAATTCAACAAAAACACCTGGAAATGAAAGTTAAATCACAGTGATAATGGTCACAAAACCATCATGATTGATTTAATAGCCTATGGGGTCCTTGAGGGAAGGACCACTGCCATGCTTACCCGGTTTACCCTACATGTGACTCCAGATCTACAGTAGTGTGGCTGAGTCTTAACGGTGCTTTATAATGGCCTTGAAAGCCGGCATTAATGGATCTGATAGAGTTAATATCGAGGAGTACCATAACCACCACTTGCTATGAATGTCATGTGGACTTGTCAGCAGAACAATTTTTGATCTTGCAGCTGTAAAACCTGATATCTAAGTCCTCTTGTAGTTTCTGCGTCAATGTATATGATAAAAATATTCTCGTTCACTATTTTCTCGAATAAATTCCCTTCGACTGACATGAGACTCACTGGTCTATCATTCTTTAGTCTATATCTATCACACTTTCTGTAAAGTAGAATCTCACTCGCAATCCACTTATTCTCTGGCACTTCACCACAGCTGCCTGGGATGCAATTCATCTGAACTTGGCATTTTGTTCACTTTTAAACCGAACAAAACCTCCAATGCTTCCTCACTTCTTAAGGCAATCTGCCCAAGACCTTCAGTCTACCTTCTCATTTTCTGTATTTGCATTCTCCTTCTCCCAAGTGAAGACAGATATGATATTCTATCAATATCCATTAGATTCATCCACAGATACCTCCTTGGTATATAATAGACTTCACACTTTCCTTGGTTATTCTCTTCCCCTTGTACACCTGTAGATATCTTGGGATTTTCCCTAATCTTGCTGCCAGCATTTTTTTCAGGCCCTGTCTTTGCTCTCCTTTTTTGAGATCCTCCCTACACTCCTCCAGGGCCTCTGTTGTTTCGCTCTGTTTATACCTGTTATTGTCTTTGTTTAATCTGGTCCTGAATATTCCTAGACATCCACAGATCTTTGGGCTTGTTGCTCTTACATTTTACTCTAAAGGGAATACGTTGAACCTCCTCCCAGTATCCTTGACAATGCCTCCCACTATTATGCACTAGATTTACTCCTAAGTAGCTCTTCCCTGTCTATTTTGACAAAATCTGCCTTATCCCAAATATTTTTCTGCAGACCATCTTCCCCCTGTTCCATAAAAAGTGAAAACGTATGGCTTTGTGGCCACCATCACTAAAATGCTCACCCACTGCAGTTTGAATCACTGTGCAGCTTCATTCTCCCAAATTAGGCCCAGCACAGTACTATGCCTTATTGGAACTTCTCCATGTTAATAAAGAAAAGCTTTCCTGCATACAATTCAAGAAATCAGCCCCCTCTAAACCCTTCATACCATGTTAATACCATTCAGTATTATGGTACTTGAAAGCCCCAAGTATAATTACCCTCCTATTGAATGTTGTGAATGAATACTCCCCACTTGTCTGGACAAGTGCAACTCCAACATTCAAAAAGCTTGATGCCATCCAAGACCAAGCAGCTCACTTGAGTGGCATCAAAGCCACAAATTTTTCACTCCTCCACCAATGCTCTGTAGCAGGAGTGTGTACCACCTCTGAGATGCATTACAGAAATTCATTTTAGTCAACACCTTCCAAATCCACAACCTCTACCTTTAGAAGCACAAGGGCAGCAGAGGCATGGGAACAACACACCTGCAAGTTTCCCTCTGAGCAACTCACCATTCTGACTTGAAAATATATTCCTTAGTGTCAGAGATAATGGGAACTGCAGATGCTGGAGAATTCCAAGATAATAAAATGTGAGGCTGGATGAACACAGCAGGCCAAGCAACATCTCAGGAGCACAAAAGCTGACGTTTCGGGCCTAGACCCTTCATCAGAGAGGGGGATGGGGAGAGGGTTCTGGAATAAATAGGGAGAGAGGGGGAGGCGGACCGAAGATGGAGAGTAAAGAAGATAGGTGCAGAGAGTATAGGTGGGGAGGTAAGGAGGGGATAGGTCAGTCCAGGGAAGACGGACAGGTCAAGGAGGTAGGATGAGGTTAGTAGGTAGATGGGGGTGTGGCTTGGGGTGGGAGGAAGGGATGGGTGAGAGGAAGAACCGGTTAGGGAGGCAGAGACAGGTTGGACTGGTTTTGGGATGCAGTGGGTGGGGGGGGGAAGAGCTGGGCTGGTTGTGTGGTGCAGTGGGGGGAGGGGACGAACTGGGCTGGTTTAGGGATGCAGTTGGGGAAGGGGAGATTTTGAAACTGGTGAAGTCCACATTGATACCATTAGGCTGCAGGGTTCCCAGGCGGAATATGAGTTGCTGTTCCTGCAACCTTCAGGTGGCATCATTGTGGCACTGCAGGAGGCCCATGATGGACATGTCATTTAAAGAATGGGAGGGGGAGTGGAAATGGTTTGCAACTGGGAGGTGCAGTTGTTTATTGCGAACCGAGCGGAGGTGTTCTGCAAAGCGGTCCCCAAGCCTCCGCTTGGTTTTCCCAATGTAGAGGAACCCACACCGGGTACAGTGGATGCAGTATACCACATTGGCAGATGTGCAGGTGAACCTCTGCTTAATGTGGAAAGTCATCTTGGGGCCTGAGATAGGGGTGAGGGAGGAGGTGTGGGGGCAAGTGTAGCATTTCCTGCGGTTGCAGGGGAAGGTGCCGGGTGTGGTGGGGTTGGAGGGCAGTGTGGAGCGAACAAGGGAGTCATGGAGAGAGGGGTCTCTCCGGAAAGCAGACAGGGGTGAGGATGGAAAAATGTCTTGGGTGGTGGGTTCGGATTGTAAATGGTGGAAGTGTCGGAGGATGATGCGTTGTATCCGGAGGTTGGTAGGGTGATGTGTGAGAACAAGGGGGATCCTCTTTGGGTGGTTGTGGCGTGGGCGGGGTGTGAGGGATGTGTTGCGGGAAATACGGGAGACGCGGTCAACGGCGTTCTCGATCACTGTGGGGGGAAAGTTGCGGTCCTTGAAGAACTTGGACATCTGGGATGTGCTGGAGTGGAATGTCTTATCGTGGGAGCAGATGCGGCGAAGGTGCAGGAACTGGGAATAGGGGATGGAATTTATGCAGGAGGGTGGGTGGGAGGAGCTGTATTCTAGGTAGCTGTGGGAGTCAGTGGGCTTGAAATGGACATCAGTTACAAGCTGGTTGCCTGAGATGGAGACTGAGAGGTCCAGGAAGGTGAGGGATGTGCTGGAGATGGCCCAGGTGAACTGAAGGTTGGGGTGGAAGGTGTTGAAGTGGATGAACTGTTCGAGCTCCTCTGGGGTGCAAGAGGCGGCGCCGATACAGTCATCAATGTAACGGAGGAAGAGGTGGGGTTTGGGGCCTGTGTAGGTGCGGAAGAGGGACTGTTCCACGTAACCTACAAAGAGACAGGCATAGCTGGAGCCCATGCGGTTGCCCATGGCCACCCCCTTAGTCTGTAGGAAGTGGGAGGAGTCAAAAGAGAAGTTGTTGAGGGTGAGGATGAGTTCAGCTAGGCGGATGAGGGTGTCGGTGGAGGGGGACTGGTCGGGCCTGCGGGACAGGAAGAAGCGTAGGGCCTTGAGGCCATCTGCATGCGGAATGCAGGTGTATAGGGACTGGATGTCCACGGTGAAGATGAGGTGTTGGGGGCCAGGGAATTGGAAGTCCTGGAGGAGGTGGAGGGCGTGGGTGGTGTCACGGACGTAGGTGGGGAGTTCCTGGACCAAAGGGGAAAAAATGGAGTCCAGATAGGTGGAGATGAGTTTGGTGGGGCAGGAGCAGGCAGAGACGATGGGTCGACCAGGGCAGGCAGGTTTGTGGATTTTGGGAAGTAGATAGAAACGGGCCGTGCGGGGCTGGGGAACAATGAGGTTGGAGGCTGTGGGTGGGAGGTCCCCTGAGGTGATGAGGTCATGAATGGTGTTGGAGGTGATGGTTTGGTGCTTGGGTGTGGGGTCATGATCGAGGGGGCGGTAGGAGTTGGCGTCTGGCCTCGGCGATGTAGAGGTCAGTACGCCATACTACCACTGCGCCACCCTTGTCTGCGGTTTGATGGTGAGGTTGGGGTTGGAGCGTTGTTGGGTCAAGATCCTGAAATTCCTTCCCTGATAGCAATGACAGTCTATATGCAGCACATAAACTGCAGCAGTTCAAAAGGCAGCTCACCACCGTGTTCTCAAGGGCAACTGGAGATGAGCAACAAGTGCTGGCCCAGCCAAGCGATACCTAAGTCCCATCGGTGAATTAAAAAAAACGTGAGATGGGTAGTAAATGCTGGCCATTCCACCAATACCCACATCAGATGAAAGCCAAAAAAAAACTCAATTCTAACAGAAAAGTGACACTCAAAGTCATGACACAATTCATAGCTGTCTGGAGAGGGGTCAATTTTCATTCCAGACATATTCAAGCTTGGCACTTGCACTATAGTACAAAGGGAAAGCTGCATTGTTGGAGGTTCTGTCCTCTTAATGAATATTAAAGTAAGACCCTGTCTGTCTTGTCAGCTGGGTATGAAAGATCCCATGGCACTATTTGTAAGGGACCAAAACAGTTCTCCCCATTGTCCCTGTGAACATTATTTTTATGCCTCAATCAACATCACAAGAGCATTTTATCCAGCCATTATCATGTTGCTCTTTGTGGGACATGGCTGTGTTCAGACTGGTTGTGGAGCCTCTTAACCACAATGAATAATAATAAACCAAGTAATCTAGCTTCAGAACTTCATGCAGTACCTCATGCAAAATGCATGGTTTTGTCAGTGAAGAAGGATACCATGTAAGATAACGAAATGTGAGGCTGGATGAACACAGCAGGCCAAGCAGCATCTCAGGAGCACAAAAGCTGACGTTTCGGGCCTAGACCCTT
The DNA here is from genome assembly GCF_030684315.1 of Stegostoma tigrinum. Taxonomy (NCBI): domain Eukaryota; kingdom Metazoa; phylum Chordata; class Chondrichthyes; order Orectolobiformes; family Stegostomatidae; genus Stegostoma; species Stegostoma tigrinum. The sequence goes on along the minus strand of NC_081357.1, from coordinate 85,458,755 downwards.
CATCAGAGAGAGGGAGGGGGTGAGGGTTCTGGAATAAATAGGGAGAGAGGGGGAGGCGGACCGAAGATGGAGAGAAAAGAAGACAGGTGGAGAGGAGAGTATAGGTGGGGAGGTAGGGAGGGGATCGGTCAGTCCAGGGAAGACGGACACGTCAAGGAGGTGAGATGAGGTTAGTAGGTAGGAGATGGAGGTGCGGCTTGGGGTGGGAGGAAGGGATGGGTGAGAGGAAGAACAGGTTAGGGAGGCAGAGACAGGTTGGACTGGTTTTCGGATGCAGTGGGTGGGGGGTAAGAGCTGGGCTGGTTGTGTGGTGCAGTGGGGGGAGGGGATAAACTGGGCTGGTTTTGGGATGCGGTGGGGGAAGGGGAGATTTTGAAGCTGGTGAAGTCCACATTGATACCATTGGGCTGCAGGGTTCCCAAGCAGAATATGAGTTGCTGTTCCTGCAACCTTCGGGTGGCATCATTGTGGCACTGCAGGAGGCCCATGATGGACATGTCATTTAAAGAATGGGAGGGGGAGTGGAAATGGTTTGCAACTGGGAGGTGCAGTTGTTTATTGCGAACCGAGCGGAGGTGTTCTGCAAAGCGGTCCCCAAGCCTCCGCTTGGTTTCCCCAATGTAGAGGAACCCACACCGGGTACAGTGGATGCAGTATACCACATTGGCAGATGTGCAGGTGAACCTCTGCTTAATGTGGAAAGTCATCTTGGGGCCCGAGATAGGGGTGAGGGAGGAGGTGTGGGGGCAAGTGTAGCATTTCCTGCGGTTGCAGGGGAAGGTGCCGGGTGTGGTGGGGTTGGAGGGCAGTGTGGAGCGAACAAGGGAGTCACGGAGAGAGTGGTCTCTCCGGAAAGCAGACAGGGGTGGGGATGGAAAAATGTCTTGGGTGGTGGGGTCGGATTGTAGATGGCGGAAGTGTCGGAGGATGATGCGTTGTATCCGGAGGTTGGTGGGGTGGTGTGTGAGAACGAGGGGGATCCTCTTTGGGCAGTTGTGGCGGGGGCGGGGTGTGAGGGATGTGTTGCGGGAAATGCGGGAGATGCGGTCAAGGGCGTTCTCGACCGCTGTGGGGGGCAAGTTGCGGTCCATGTAAGATATCAGGGTTTTGCTGAAATGCTAGTTAGAAGCTAGGCCGCAACATTTGGAAAAGTTGTATTGGCTCAGGACACAACTTCTGCCCCTATCTTAGGCTGGAAATTTTACCTTGGAGAGCTGTCAGACTGTTTCAGCAGTGTCTCGTGGTGTGGCGGCCACTTGTCGGACTGCAGTCAATCACCAAAGTAGAGAAAGTCCTGATGGCTGAACTGAAGTTAAATTACTGCTGGTACAGCTCAAACAGCAGCCCCAGAGCAAGACAGGTGAGGAATATGGGGAAGAGGGTAGTGAGGTGTGAATGTGAGAGGCCTGAGGGGGTAGTTAATCGTGAGGAATGACTCTTGTGGGGATGGGAAGGGATTTGGAAGGTGCTTGCTTCTAAAGGGCACAGGGGACCCCAAAAATGTGTTCCCACATTCATTGCCCCACACAGGCCCATATGGTGAATTTAATGAGTTCCCTCTTCACACCAGTGAGGAACCATAAAATGCGAGTCCATTATTGCATCTTTAAGCTTCAAAAACTCAAAACATTCTACTATAAAACTCCCCTCCAACCCCACCACACCCGGCACATTCCCCTGCAACCGCAGGACGTGATACACTTGCCCCCACACCTCCTCCCTCACCCCCATCCCAGGCCCCAAGATGACTTTCCATATTAAGCAGATGTTCACCTGCACATCTGCCAATGTGGTATACTGTATCCATTGTACCCAGTGTGACTTCCTCTACATTAGGGAAACAAAGCAGAGGCTTGGGGACCGCTTTGCAGATCGCCTCCGTTTGGTTCGCAATAAACAACTGCACCTCCCAGTCGTGAACCATTTTAACTCCCCCTCCCATTCCTCAGACGATATGTCCATCATGGGCTTCCTGCAGTGCCACAGTGATGCCACCCAAAGGTTGCAGGAACAGCAACTCATATTCCGCTTGAGAACCCTGCAACCCAGTGGTATCAATATGGACTTCGCAAGCTTCAAAATCTCCCCTTCCCCCACTGCATCCCAAAACCAGCCCAGTTCTTCCCTTCACTCCACTGCACCACACAACCAGTCCAGCTCGTCCCCTCCACCTACTGCATCCCAAAACCAGTCCAGCCTGTCTCTGCCTCCCTAAGCTGTGCTTCCTCTCACCCATCTCTTCCTCACACCTCAAGCCGCACCCCCATTTCCCACCTACTACCTCATCCCGCCTCCTCGACCTGCCCGTCTTCCCTGGACTGACCTATCCCCTCCCTACCTCCCCACCTATACTCTCCTCTCCACGTATCTTTTCTCTCCATCTTCGGTCCGCCTCCCCCTCTCTCCCTATTTATTCCAGAGCCCTCTCCCCATCCCCCTCTCTGATGAAGAGTCTCGGCCCGAAATGTCAGCTCTTGTGCTCCTGAGATGCTGCTTGGCCTGCTGTGTTCATCCAGCTTCACACTTTGTTATCTTGGATTCTCCAGCATCTGCAGTTCCCATTATCACTACTATAAAATCTTTTCTGTTTTCCTCTTCTTCATTTCATAAACTTGTAAAATGAGATATTGTAGGACAGAAGATCCAATGGAAACAAATTTAATCATTGTCACTTTTGCCTGATAACTAATAGTGATACCTTGAATATGTTGAAAATTTTTAAAGGTTTCAACATCTAAGAAAATTCAGAGTTATAGCAATCTTACAGACTTGTATTCCATTTCTACTTTTCTGTTCTAAAAACTTTGATTTGTTCAGGGATGGAGTCTTCGATACTCAGAAATATGATTGCCCAGTCACTGACATGTGCATTTCTGTTATCATCCCATAGGAAGTAATGCTACCAACTGCTGTTACTGCTGGACAAGTCAGATCCCAAGCTGAAATCTGGTTAGATAGATCATATATTACTTTTTGGGTTTTAATGAAGTGGTCGAACAACACAAGCACACAATGCTGTAGATTTGGTTTTAACAAAAAATAGTGCTTAAAAGAAATTAAGATAAAACAGAACTAACCAAACAATTTATATATAAGAAAATTCGAATGAATTTTTAACATGGCAGAATAAAATCCCATCTATTGCTGTCATCAGTTTTAAATGCATGTCGAGATGTTAAACGTGACCTACCATTGGGATATAGTCAACAAGAGTTAACATGCTGGTTATAGTCTGACAGGAGCTCACGTACCAGCACATAGCTCACAGGAGTTAACGTGCTGAGGTGCATCTTACCCGGACTAATGTGTGATAGCATACAATCTCACAGGAGCTAATGTGTGATGGAATATAGTCTCACAGGATCTAACATGAAATGGGATATCATATTATATTGGAATTAAAATATCCTTTACTGTTGCATATACTCAAGTACGGAAGTACAAGAGTACAGTGAAAAGTTTACAATATCATCCCATATGCTTCCACCTTAGGTACAAAATACAGAAATAAAGGGAAAAGGAAAGGGAAATAAAGTTGCATTACTTACAGCTGTTCACACTTAAATTTTGAAAAATGAGAATAAATTTGAAAAGATGAGCATTACAGTCTTTCTATATAGGGCCTGCAGTAGATCAGCGCAGGAGGCTACCACATGTGGTCTACCTGGGCTCGCAAGCCACTGACTGCTTGCACCAGATCCCAGTCCAACAACTGTCCCACTCTGCTTGGGCTCCAGCCTGCTGACCATTCCTGCTCTGCTTGAGCCTTCAGCCCACTGGTTGTACCTGCTCCACACGATCCTAAAGTGTTCTGGCTATACCCCCTCTGTTGGAGGCTTCAGACTGCTGGCTGTCACTGCTCTGCTTGGACCTCCAGCCCACTCTACCTTAGGAGAGAACACTAAGAAGGGAAAAAGGGGAAAAAAGAGAAGAAAATGGGAAATAACTCATTTGGGTTTGAGCTAAGGACTGTGGTTCAGTTCTTTATTCCTAAAGTACCTTTTCTTTCATACATCATTAGTTGAAAACATCAATTTACATTAGTGTGTAAAAGTGATTAATTATGTTTTATTACTGTCAGATTTGTCCTACTAAAATTAAAACTCTAGAACTATTTGTTCATACCATTTTTGCAGAGGAATTTACATATATTTAAGATAATTTGATAGGCAACCACAAATATATTGCCCCACATATGTGCATCTGAAGTAAGTGTTGATTTTATTCACAAGATGCTGTTGTGTCAAGGAAGCTGTCACTCACTGGACTGAAGGAGGTTTCAAGAATGGCATGCACATTGATGTCTAGTTTTACTTTGTCTGTAAAACTAGACATCAATGTGCATGCATGGTAAACAAAGTCAACCGCTTCTTTGATTCAGTACTTCCTCTCAGTGGACATTTACAGACATAGAACATAGAATATAATCCTTTGGCCCACCATGTCTGTGCTAACCATGATGTGATTCTAAACTAATCCTATGTGCCTGCTCATGTTCTGTATCTCTCAATTCCATGACTGAATGTTACTTAACTTTTGCTTTTGTGTCCACTTCAGCCACCTCCCCCAGCAGTGCAATCCTGGCACCCATAATATTACCAGTTGTGTAAAAACTTTCCTTGCACATTTCCTTTAACCTTTCTCCCCTCACCTTAAACATATGCCCCCTGGTATTTGACATTTCCATCCTGGGAAAGATGCTCTGACTATCCACCCTATCTACGCCTCTCATAATTTTATACGCTTCTATCAGATCGCTCCTCAGCTTCCAGTAAAAACAATCCAAATTTGTCAACCTTCTCCTTATTGTTAATATGATCCAACCCTGGTAAACCTCTTTTTCATCTTCTCTAAAGCCTGCACATCCTTCCTATAATGCGGTAACCAGAGATGCGCACAGAACTCAAAATGTGGCCTAACCAAAGTCTTGAGCAGTTGCAACATGACTTGCTAACATTTCGACTTCATGCCCTGACCAATGAAAGCAAGCTTATAGTAAACTTTTTTTTTAAACCACTTTAGACCTTATGAAGGGTCCTGACCCAAAACAGAGACTTTCCTGCTCCTCAGATGCTGCCTGACCTATGTTCCTCCAGCTCCACACTGTATTGAAATAAAAAAATTGAAAGAACTGCAGATGCTGTAAATCAGGAACAAAAACAAAGTTGCAGGAAAAGCTCAGCAGGTCTGGCAGCTACTGTGAAGGAAAAAACAGAGTTAGTATTTCAGGTCTGGTGATACTGTATTGACTCATACTCCAGCAATGTAGTTCTTGATATCACATTAGGCACTTGTGCTGCCATTTTCAAGTAGCTCTGGACTTGCACCCCAAGGTCTCTCTGAATCTCTTCCAGCTTGTATAGTAGAAGTAATTGCCTAGTGGTATTATTGCTAGACTATTAATCCAGAAACTCAGCTAAGTTCTGGGATCCAGGTTCAAATCCTTCCATGGCAGATGGTTGAATCTAATGAAGATCACAGAACCATTATTGATTGTTGGAAAACCCCATCTGATACACTGATTTCCTTCAGGGAAGAAGTCTAGCCTGCATGACACTCCAAATACACAGCAATGTGGTCGACACTCAATTGCCTTCTGAAATGGCCTAGCAAGCTATTCAGTTTGTTTATAAGCTTGATACAATCATTTATTTGAGACTTTGTAGCTATTTATACAATGTCTCAGATGCCACTATCACCATCCCTGGATATGTCCTGTTCCACTAATAGGATAGACCCCACACAGGTGGCGGTACTGTGGTATACAGTTGGGAGGGAGTTGCCCTAGGAGTCCTCAACATTGACTCTGGGCCCCATGAAGTGTCATGGCTTCAGGTTAAAAAAGAGCAAGTAAATCTCCTGCTGCTTACCATGAACTGTCCTCCATCAGCAGATGAATTGGTACTTCTCCATGTTGGTCATCACTTGGAGGAAGCACTGAGGATGACAAAGGCACAAAATGTACTCTGGGTGGGCATTTCAATGTGCAGCAAAAATACTACTGATCGAGCTGGTTGGGGTCCCAAAGGACATAGCCTCAAGACTGGGTTGCAGCAGGTGTGAGGGAACCAACAAGATGGAATCACATACTTGACCTCATCCTTACCAAACTGCCAGCTGCAGATGCATCTGTCCTTGATAGCATGGATAAGGGTGATCACCACACAGGCCTTGCAGAGGCAAAGTCCTGCCTTCATGTTGCGAATAACCTCCAATGTGTGTGTGGCACTACCATTGTGCTATATGGGACAGACTTCGAAGAGATCTAGCAACTCAAGACTGGCCATGCATGAGGCACAGTGGGCCATCAACGGCAGCAGAGTAGTACTCCAGCAGAATCCAAATTCATGGCCCCGCGTATCCCTCGTTCAACCTTATAATCAAACCAGGTGATCAACCCTGGTTCAAGGGAAAGTGCATGAGGGCATGGCAGGAGAAGCATCAGGCATACCTGAAAATGAGGTGTCAACCTGGTATAGTGAGCAAACTGGACAATTGCATGTCAAACAGCATAAGCAGCAAATGACAAACAGAGCCAGGCGATCCCACAACCAATAGATCAGATCTAAGCTCTGCAGTCCTGCCACATCCAGTCACGAATGGTGAATGGTGGTAGAAACTAAACACCTCACCGGAGGTAGAGGTTCCACAAATATACTCATCCTCAATGATGGAACAGTCCAGCACATCAGTGCAAAAGATTAAGCTATAGCATTCTCAACAGCCTTCAGCCAGAATGGCCATCTCAGCCTTCTCCAGTGATCCCCAGCATTATAGATAATAGCCTTCAGCCAATTCAATTTCACACCGTGTGATATAAAGAAACAGTTGAAGATGCTAGATACTGAAAAGGCTACAGGCCCTGACAACATTCTGGCATTAGTACTCAAGACTTGTGCTCTACAACTTGCTGCTCCCCAAGCCAAGATCTTCCAGTACAGTTACAGTACTAGCATCTACTCAACAATGTGCAAAATTGCCCAGGTGAGTCTTGTCCATGAAAACCAGGAAAAAATCCAACCCTGATCAATTACTGCACCATTAGTTTATTCTGTATCATCAGTAAAGTGATGGAAGGTGTCCTCAACAGCATTATCAAGCAGCACCTGCTCAGCAATAACCTACTCAGTGACGGCCTGTTTGGGTTTCACCAGGGATACTCAGTTCTTCACCGCATTACAGTCTTGGTTCAAACATAGACAAAAGAGTTGAATTCTAGCAATGGGGTGAGAGTGACAGCCCTTGACATCAAGGCTGAATTCAACCAAGATTGGCATCAGGGAGCCCTAGCAAAACTGGAATCAATGGGTATCAGGGGGCAAACTCTCTGCTGGTTGGAGTCAAGCCTGGTACATAGGAAGATGGTTGTGGTTGTTGGAGTTCAATCACCCTAGCTCCAGGAAATTTCTGCAGAAGTTCCCCAAGTTAGTGTCAAAGTCAAAACCTCCTCAGCTGCTTCAGCAATGACCTTCATGCCGTCATCATGTCAGAAGTGGGGGTGTTCACTGATGAATGCACAATGTTCAGCACCAGTGTTCACAACTCATCAGATACTAAAGTAGTCCATGTTCAAATGCAGCAAGATCTGGACAACTTTTAGGCCTGGGCTGACAAGTGGCAAGTAACATTAGCACCACACAAATTCCAGACTATGACCATCATGAATAAGTGACAATCTAACCACCATCCCTTGACATTCAATGGTGTTACCATCACTGAGTTCCCCCACTATCCAGACACTTAACTGGACTTCCCACATAAACATAGTAGCTATAAGAGCAGGTCAGATGTTAGGAATACTGCAGTGAGTAACTTATCTCCTGATTCCTAAAAGGCTGCCTATTGTTTAAAAGGCACAAGTCAGGAGTGTGATAGAATACTCGTCATGAGTGCAGCTCTGACTCAAAAAGCTTGGCGCTATACAGACAAAGCAATCTGTTTAGCACCAAGCATGCACTCCCTCCACCAATCACATTCTGCAGCAGCAGTATATTCTATCTACAAAATACGTTGTGGAAACTCACCCAAAATGCTCAGACAACACCTTCTAAACACACAACCACTTCTGTCTATAAGGACAGAAGCAACACATATACATGAGAAAATAAGGCTGGCACAGTACTGCTGCCTCACTGCACCACGGTCCCAGGTTCGATTCCAGCCTCAAGCAACTATCTGTGTGGAGTTTGCACGTTCTCCCCATGTGTGTATGGGTTTCTTCCCACAGTCCAAAGATGTGCAGGGTAGGTGGATTGGCCACGTTAAATTGCCCATAGTGTTCAGAGATATGTAAATTAGGTGGGTTTAAGTGGGATGGCCCTGGACAGGGTGCTCTGAGCATTGGTGTGGGCTTGTTGGGCCGAAGGGCCTATTTCAACACCATAAGGATTCTATGAACACCCCCATCTTCAAAATTCCCTCCAAGCCACTTGCCATCCTGACTTATGATGTGTAGGTGCCAGTGTTGTACTAGGGTGGACAGTCAGAAGTCACATGACACCAGGTTATAATCCAACAGGTTTATTTGAAATCACAAGCTTTTGGAGTGTAGATCCTTTGTCAGATGATAAAGTGTGATTCATGATAACATTCCAACTTCTGAGAGAACAAACTAAATCAATGTAATATTTTTCAGTATATTTTAAAATTTTTTCAACAATGATTATTGTGGAGTCACGTTGTTCTGCAAGGTTGCAGTCATCAGAGAAACATGTTTGAGAGAAGGGCTGGACTGGCAGCTCAACGTTCTAGGGTTTAGAAGTTTCTGGCATCATTGAGAGGGATATAAGAGGGGGCTGGGGTGGAACTGCATCATTGATTAAGGAGAGTGTCACAGCTACACCACGAGAGGACACCTTAGAGGGCTCATCCAGCAAGGTCATATGGGTAGAACTCAGGAATAAGAAAGGGGCAATCACTATGGGCTTATCCTAAAGGTTTCTGAATAGCCAGTGGAAGATAGAGGAACAGATCACAGAAAGATGTAAAAACAATAGGGTTGTTGTAATCGGAGATTTTAACTTCCCCAGTATTGACTGGAACTCCTTTAGTGCCAGGGTGTATATGTAGCAGAATTTGTTAGGTGCATCCAGGAGGATTTCTTGAAACAATATGTCCTATCTCTGGGTCACTTGCACAAGCCCCTGGGTCATTAAATCAGTTAACGCTATGCTACACTTGCCAGGACGGAAGCATAACCAAGATAATTCCAGCTGATTTTAACAGTTCACATAACTTTCCTGCACAAAGTTATGAAAATGGTATTAGGGTCTGCAGGCAAGAAGTTGCAGAGGGGCAGAAGCTGGCCATGACTGAATATCTCTGACCTCTTCACTGCTTTTCATCTACCCCAATGTCATTTGCTCAGAAAAAAAATGTAATTTTTCCGCTTACTGGACCCAGTATTTGATGGCAGGATCAAATGAGTCAAACTTCTTGAATAATGGCATGGTACCAGAAATGCTTAACCTAACTCAAAGACAACTGTTGTGAGGGAATGTTCTTCAGTAGCATGCTTTTCTCTTGTGGTCACTGAAATAACTCCACAGAGGCCAGTATCCCATTTCTAAGTCATTTTTTGTTTGCACATGGAGAGTCCTTGACACTGATCCAACTCCCTCAGAGCCAGCTGTCAGAGCGAATAAGATGTCTGCCACTCCTGTTCATATCTATCAGCCTGGGCTCCTCGATTAGACAAGATTAACAGCCCAATTGGGAACCCATGTTCTGAGGGCCACCTGGCTAAACCTCATTATAATCACTACAAAACAATTATCTTCCATTATACCAGGATTGGAGTGGGGCACTGGGTAAAATGAATGGGGGCAAGACACTGGATGAGGGAGACTGGTGCAGGATTGGTCTGAGACACTGGGTGAGAGGTACCAGTGTACGATAAGGTTGGAGCACTGGGTGAGAGGGAACGAGTAGTCAAGTTTTGAATGGGCTGGTATTAGAGAGCAAGGTATTGTAAATCAAAAGTCCTTTTGACGAGGATGGGTTGCAATGTGGAAACAATGCAGTAACTATCAGGACAACTTGAAGGCTAACTGAAAAAATATAGAACAAATTTACAGAGCTGTTGAAATATTCAGTCACTTGTGTGATAGATAGAATAACAAATATTTTACATGTTTGAAACAGCCTCAAAATTACAATCATTCAGATAGCTGCCATTCAAATGACCGACTTTTTAAATAAAGTTTTAAAAAAACTTGTCCTTTGTATTCAGCTTCACCATCACAACATGTTTGTAGATCCCAGAAAACAAAGTACAAATTCATTCCATTGATTCCTCTTCTTCTAGCAGTTCTTCGTTGTTAATACGACAACCTCTAGTTAGGCATGTTAATATTATTTGCAATTACAGCACTAGTCAGTGGCAGTAATGTGACTCTGTCTCAATTGAGACTTTGTCCCAAAGCCAGAGAAAATTCACTTGTGCTCATCTTCAGACGTTCCTCCACACCTTTTCCGAGATGTTATTGGGATAACATCCCATTGATTTCTATACTTCTATAAATTAATGTCCTTTATCTGCCTATTAATGTCCTTTATATACCTATATCATAGGTATGCAGGCTCAAACCTAAAGCTTCCTCCCAGCTAGGAATTCGGTGTAAGACTTTGTAACTCCTTATCTTCCTACACATCGGTATGCAGACACTGCCTTAAGCTTCCTGACTGAATAGAATTAATCTGTCTCAAATAAGGTTGAGTGAGGAACATTTGTAAAGGTGCGAGACTTCTGAAGTATATAACTTCTGTCGCTGACAAAGGGACCAGGGCACTGACTTTGTTCCAGCCAGACACACTGGCAACTTGAAATTACAATCTGTCTCATTAACAACTTGAAATCGCCTCCTGCCATTAGCCGCCACTTCACGAACGATCGATCGATACTATATCCTGGTCTTTTATGTTCTTGATGTAATAATTGTTCTGTATCCTGTCTGTTGTCTGTTGTAGTAATCGTTTCATGCATCATGTCATTGTGAGATGTGAAGTTGTTTTATGTATTATGCACTTAGTAAAGTATAAAGAGTGGGGACTGTCCGCTGCTCGGGGAGAATTACTTACGAGACTCTGCACTCTGTGCCGGGTTAAGTACAGTGCTTCTCCACAGCTTGTACTTGCTTGGTAACAAAAGGATTTGTGTTTTTCTAAACAGGTCAGTATCTTGTTATTGCATCACGTCCATGAGGGTCTCCGAAAATGAACCTGACAACTTCTTCTGGGAGAACATTAGCCATAGGCTAGTGAAGTCAACTACATATAAAAATAACTTACATTTATATCAACTCTTTTTATAACACAGGATATTTCAATATGTTTTCCAGCAGTAAAGTACTTTTTGAAGTGTCATTGGTCATCGGGAAACATGGCAGCCATTTCATGCACAACAAGCTGCAGTGCCATTAATGAATAATGTTTCTGTTGTATTGCATGACTATGTGAATTAGGAACAGGAGTATACCGTTTGGCTATTCAGTGTCTATTTTGCCTTTTCATAGTTGATATGATTTTAGCCTCCAACTTTACTTTCCTGTCTACCCCTGGTAAGCACTGACTCCTTCGTCAATCGAAAAAGCATTCTGAGGAAGAGTCACTAGACCTGAAATGTTAACTCTTATTTTCCTTCACAGATGGTGTCAGACCTGCTGTTCTTTTCCAGCAACTTTGTTTTTGTTCTTGATTTACAGCATCCACAGTTTCGGTTTTTAAAAACCTATATAACTCAGTCTTAAAACATTCAATGACCCTGGCTCCATTGCTTACTGGGGAAGAGATTTTCACATATTCATGATCTTGTGAGAGAAAAAAATAATTCACCTCATCTTGTTAAATGGAAGACCCCTTGTATTCAAACTGTGTCCCTTAATCCTACTCTGTCCCGCAAAGAAAACATTTTTTCACGATCCACCCTGTTAAGTCCTCTCGGGGTATCATATGTTTCAATAAGATCATCTCGCATTCATTTAAATTTTACTGGATTTCTATGACCCAGTCTGTCTAACCCTTCCACCTAAAGAAAACACTACCTCAGGAATTAGTGAAGTGAACCTTCTATGAACAGCTTCTAATGCAATGTTATGAAGAGTGTCAAGTCTGCTTTCTTTCCACAGATGCTGCCAGACCTGCTGAGATTTTCCAGTAATTTCTGTTTTTGTTTCTGATATCTCACATCTGCGGTTCTTTGGTTTTTGTCAAAGAAACTGTACCCTTCTTTAAGTCAGGAGACCAAAACTGTGCACACTACTCTGGATGTGGTCTCACCAACCCCTGTACAACTGTTACAAAATGTCTTTACTTTTATGTTCCATTTCCCCTGTAATAAACAATCAAATTCCACAAATCTATCTTATCACTTGCTGTACTGGTGCACCAGCCATTTGTGATTAATATACCAGGACACTGGCTGTATTTTCAGTCTATCTTATGAGCAATGCCAACTATTCAACAACTGAAGCCATCACAGATGCTGGATCTAACTTCAAGGCTTAAGCACTTTACTTCATCAACAAAGAACTCCAGCAATGTGACACAACTGTATGCTAAGATTTTCATCACGTAAGTTTTACTTTGTCTTATCTGTATTTGTAATTTGTATTTGACTGACCTGCTTTTCTTTTGTTAATAACTTCTTCCCTTTATTAAGGAACATTTAGCAAACAGCTTGTAATAAAGTAAACTTTAACTTGTTTGAACAAAAACTTCTCTGTAAATCTAATCTGAATTTTTATTGTGTGACTCAATGTCACTTGGAGTGCAGAAATAGTTAACATTAAAAATTTTATTGCAGGCATGTAGGGGAGATTCAAACCTCAAAGTATCACTATACTTAGTGATATTCCTTCATTTTTGCAGCAGTGCTTTTAATTTTAATGTTCACATACAAGTACATCCAATTGGAGTAACAGAGTATTCAGGGAATTCTCTAGTTTTCTCTTTGCCTGTATCCAACTTGTGATTAACTCTTATTAATTATTATTCTTCCTTACCTTCAAATGCCACAATCCAAAATCTCTTTTATTTTAATTTTACTCCTTATCACCAGGAACTATTTCATTATCTTAGAGTCAAATTCTCTGAAAATTGTGCCAGGGCCTTAATCACTGACATATGTTTTCTTATTCTTCAGGTCATATAAACCTGTTAGTCAGATACTTGTACATGTAAGACACTCATTCTTCAGACCAGCTTCAGCATACATTCCCACATATTAATTACTCCACACATAACAGTCATATCTGTAGGAACGTGGGGTCACTTTTAAAACTGTGCTCTTTTAGTATTCCAGATTTAGTATCTTTTGTATGGCATAAAACCTTTTTTTCCACTTTGTTACAGTAGTCTGGCTAGCCTTCCACAAGTGTAAGAAAAATATTTATTGGATCCTACAATACCTTGCTATAATTGCAGTGTTTCTGAAAATAATAAGTTTTCATTCCTTTTCATTCCTTTTAAGAACAAAAACTAAGTTTCAAATGGAGCTGGACAAGGAAACAATGGTATCCAATGCCATGTATATCTGTCCATGATCATTGGCTAAAAGGATTCAGATAACAGACTGACTTTAGAAACAGGGGGTAACTAACAAGCACTTAATGGCAGTCGGCAATCCCTATCCGTTAATGCTTGTAGACAGCAGTCCTCATCAAGGTGCTGTCTTTTCCAAAGTGAAATCTACATCAGAAGAAGAGGAGGAGGAAGACTCGGGAGGTGTTCCCTAAAACTTCAAATGCTGCCTTCACAACTTCCTGCACCAACAACTTCTTTGTCCTCGTATCAGTAACCATCCCAAATGTCACAGTTGTATAGGTTCATTATATAACTAATTAATACGTCTAACCTGCTGCTGCTTAACAAACTCAATAAATGATCAGAAAATTGTTTGCATGTGGTCAACTACCTATATTACTAACTATGATCACAGCTCCCCTAAAATCAATGCTAAGAACTATATCTCAATACCACATCACAAATTCTGGAATTTCAGGTTATCTTAGCAATGATAAAGGCCTCTGTCTCAAACTTTACCTATCCTCCCCGGCATTGACTCATAAAGGCTTTTCAGACTGCATCTTCTAAAGCCACATTATGAAAGCCCTGCCTTCTTAGCCATTCAACTTGTCTGAGGAATGGTGATCCTCGGGTTAAATTCACAATCAGTCTGTTGCGTATCTCTAATAAGAGACCAGCCTCTGACCATCATTTTCACAGCTACTAGCTCGAGTCAAGCATTACCACTGTAGATCACGGCCTCTATCAAGATCCATGGTGAGATACTGGACAACATGCATCAATCTGGCCATATAAGGAAAAGAGTATTTAAAGAAAAGGATCGCAAACCTGACACTAAGCTTGTAGTCTATACAGTAGCCCTCCGTTTACTTTGGAGACATGGACAATATTGCAGACTCCTCAAATCCCTCCAGAGTTAGCATTCAGTGATAGCTGTACAAAATCCTGCCACTAGCAGATGGGAATTCCAATATTAGTGTGCGCTTTCAGGCTAACATCCACCACATTAAGGCAGTGGTTATGGTTAATCAGCTGGGGATCCCTACACCACATGAAATGCAGTGGTTCAAGAAGGCAGTTGACCACCACTTTCTCAAGGCCAGTTAGGAATCAGTAACAAAGTTTGATACAGCAGAGACACCCACATCCCACAAAACATAGATGTCATTATTCTGAAGCGAGTTAATTGCAGCTTTATGCTCAGTAAATTTGACTTTGAACTGCTATTGTCTTAGAAGATGTTCATTGATTTAATCCAAAATGATGACAATCAGCAGAAGAAAGAATATTGCATTTGATGTTACTGCCGCAGATTACCCCATTTAAAATATTTTCTTTCAATCCATGAACTATCAATCTGTCCATTTCCTCTCAAGAAGGACATTCCGCCGACATATCAAAGAGATGCTTAATCTCTTCAGAGTAACCAGGAACTGTTTCCAGTCAAGGTAAAAACATCACTGAAACCTGGTCTTGAATATTGGAATAATTTTGTTTAATGTTCTTTAGGGAAGGAAACTGCCATCCTTACTTGGTGTGAGATATTGTATTATGATTCTTATTACTAACTCACTCACAAGCACTCGATTTTTACTATACTGTGTTTCCATTCATTCATAACTCTTTACTAACTCACTCACATGCTCACTGTGCCATGTTTCCATTCACTCATTCATAAAACCCTGTTAAACTAAATTAAATAATCCTTCCAACCCATTACTGCTTCTTTACGCCTTTCAATTTCTATCGAGCCCATGTTGCAAAAAGCATGTAGACCTGTTTCTGTAATCAAAGGCTACACTGGATAAGTGTTAGTACCATAAACTACTCAGAACAATGCCAGGCCCAACATTATGTTTCCAAAATTCACTTGGAACCATGGAAAGATTATAATATTAATCAGTCTCTTAGGACCTGAAAACGTTGCAGAACATCAAACTGTTTCTCCCACCAGTGTGTGCTTTTTAAATATATATTAAATAAGGCTGCTACCCCTTTAAAGAAACTTACTATCAAAACAGCGCTTCCATGAAATTGCATGAATGAATGTGTATGAACTGTCAAAACTGGCAATAGTAAATGAAATCTCACGACCCAGCTGCGGGAGGTCAGTTTAAGATCCTCAATACTTTTATTCAGTACATTTATAATTTCTCACTTATTTAGATCACATAAGTCAAGTATTTTTACCAACATTACTAACTTTAAAGACAAAAGATCTAACACCTCTTAATTGTGCAAGCTCAGACCAAACAGACATTCTAATCCCTTCAAGAGTAAGAGCCAGCATTTAGCAAGTGTTTAAACCATCTTCTGCTTCTCCAAGACAGATGTCATGCAAGCTAGTGTACAATAGGTACAACTATGTGACACCATAATGCTGAACTTTTAATATGTAAAAAATTGTACATAAAAGAGGCTACTATAAAACTATACTTTGGATTCCACTGCCACCTGGAACTGTGCTACTGCAGATGCTTAATAAAGGAGGTTATTTTCACTGCTCACTGATCTTGGTCATTATTGAACGTGATCCCACAGTGCTCTGGCCTACGTGCAACAGGAACATAGCTGATTATTAACTCCCCTCTGGGCAATTAGGGATGGGCAGTAAATGCCTATCCAGTGATACCATTATCCTGTGAATGAATAAAATGTGAAGTTAAAATAAGACGGTGGGCATGTTGGAAAGTGTGATATCCGTTAAGGCCCGGGGGAGTTCTCTTGCCGGATCACATGCTTCTCATGTCATTATCTATGCACGTTAAAAAAATTGCATTAGTTACTCTGGATCATGTGGCAAGTGAGCCACAGCTTTCCACCATTGGTAGAACTTTCTTTGTCAAAGTCCCATTTAAGGCCAGCCGGACCTCACTTCAGACACTGAGAGTCAGGAGCCCCCTTTAGCTTGTAGTAGCTAACCCTAGCAATCAAGAAATTAGTCATCAGAAACCCAGCTAGCACCAATATCATCAAAAATGCCCTACAGCCACTGCTCACTGGGCAGATCATGGAGTCAAAATATGTTTTTTCCTGGTTGATCATATGGGGAGGCCATCACATCTGTCCTGTCCTGCCTTGGCAGAGGTCGTAGCACAAGTCAATGCAGTAGCTTAATGGAAAAGGAATGGGCAATAAGAAGATCAATGATCTCCTGTGCTCTATAAGGGTAAGTGGCACCATCTCCTATCTGCTCCCTCACACCTCTTGGGGCCATCACTCATTCTAACTCTGCCAATGTAAACATGCCTCCCCCACTGGTGAAAGACTGCAAACTTCAGCATTACATGAATCTTACCGTTCAAAGCCTCTCACCCGGCTCTTCCTACCAATCAACGAACTCTTTCTGTTCAGTGTAGTTCCTGCTCACTGATTGTGGATGGCCTCAGTGCCATAATTGGTCACAAACAGCTCCTTCATCTATTCCCATCACATTCAATCCTTCTCTTTAGTGCATTGCAGGAAAAGTTATCCTACAATGAGGGTGAGGGGAGGAAGGATCATTGTGATGGGTAGTTTGGCATCAGGCTCCTCACTCGTGTTTGAGGAAAGCATCTTTGAACTGGCTGTGGAAGACCAGGACCATTCCTGATTATAAGATCAGCCACAGTCTCTAAGTGGCAAAGCAGCCTCAAAAGTCTGAATATCTATTTCTGCTCTTACTTCTTGTACATTTTGAGACTAGGAGTAGTATTTTAGTTATTTTTAATCAAGCTGTTCAGGGAATCTTAATACAAATCTCTGGAGACAGCAGAACTAGCTAAATGTAGAGACAGATTATTTTAATGGATAGATAATCGAAATGCAGTGGCAGACTTTTTTATTGGGATATTTCTGACTGCACAGCACAGTTCCATTCAAATGTGAAATAAAAATTCTAAGAGAAGTTTCCCACCATCCATGGTTAATTAAAGTTAAAGCTGGTAACAAATTTAAAGAAACAGCATATTGTTCAGAGCTTGGTGGAAGGTCAGAGGATTAGACAGTCTATACAAAAAGGAAAGAATGACAAAAGACTATTGGAGTGAGAAAACTAAAGTGCAAATTAAAAGTAGCAACTAATATAAAAGATAGTAAAAGTTTCTATAGATATTTAAAAATGAAATATTAAAGTAAGCTTTGGTCAGCTACAACCAGAGAAGTGTAATTAGGTAAACTATTTAAGCTGTGGGCTGACAAATGCCCAGGTCCTGATGAACTTCAAAGCTGATTTTGCAAACAGGGAAATCATCCATGTGTTGTGGACAAAGGGTGACCAATTGATGTTTCGCACTTAGATTTCTGAAAAATATTTGATGAGGTCCCACATCAAAGAATATTACAGAGCAGAAACACACATAGTGTGGGGTATAATATGCTGGCATGGATAAAAGATTGACTTGCTAATATGAAATGGAATAGGTACATAGGCAAAACTTTCTGATTGCAAAACTACAACTTTTAACGACCTTTCACAATTTATAAAAATTGACTTCAATGAAGGCATTGTAGCTAAATTTGCTCATGATTCAAAAATAGGTAAGAAAATAAGTTATGAGGAGGACAAACAAGATAATGTAGGTCGACTCAACAAGTGAGTGAAGATGTTGCAAATACAATATAAAGTACTAGATGTGAAACTGTCCATTTTGTAAGACAGAAGAAAATAGAAATGTTTTATTGAAATTGAGAAGATAAGGAATTTGGTTGTTCTAGTCCATTAATCACAAAAAAAGCATGCAGGTACAACAAGTAATTAAGAATTTATTGTGAAGGCAAATGAATACAAATAATGTGAATTGCAGAGGGCACTGTGAGGCCTTATCTATAGTACAGAATTGGTCACCTTACTTGAGGAGGGATGGACATGATTAGAAACAGTACAGAGATTTACTAGACTAATACCCAGAATGGCCAGCTATTTTATGAGAAAACATTGTACAGATTAGGGTTGAATCTGCTAGAGATTTAAAAAGAAATGTTTATATGAAGTTTATGTGTATATATTTGAAATCCATTCTGTTCTCCTAGCTCCTGATTCCATCATCTACTCTAAAACAGTGCTTGAGGAATGCCTTCTTACCTCAGTGAAGGACTTACCTATTGAGATTGATCGGGCTCTTAACTATTTGCTCATGGGACGTGTATGTCACTGGCTAGTCCAATATTTATTATTCTCCCTCGAGAAATGGTGGTAAACTACCACCTTGAACTGCTGCAGGTAATGGTGGTATAGAGACACCCACATCAGTTGTCACCCTTTCCTTTTCCTTCTAGAACCAGGATAGAGTTCCCCTTCTCTTTACCCTCCACCTCACCAGCTTCAATATTCAATGGATCATTTTCCACCATTACAACCAACTCTAGCATAATGCTACCATCAAATGCATATCCCCACCACCTTCATCGTTCCAAAGGGTCCACTCCCTCTGTGATAGCCTCCAAACTGGGGACAGAACAAGCAGATTGGGTGACGCTTTGCCAAACAGACCTACTCAGTGAATAAGCACAATCCTGATCATCTGTGGTCTATCATTTTAACTTTCTACCTTGTTCTCTCTGACATTTCTGTTCTCTGTCTATTAGGTACTTTACAGCCATCTGGACTCAACACTGAGTTTCAGATGGTAAACTTTATTTTTTTTTATTTTTCTTTAGGCATTTAAGGTCTTTTTTGTGTTAGCACCCAGCCTATGTACGTCCTTTGCTTCCTCTCTAGCTTCATCGCTATCCACTTTGTGCCTGGAGCACTATCCATCATTCATTTTTTTTAATTCAATCCATTTACAGGACATGGCTAGGCAAGCGTTTATTGACTATCCAGAGGATACGGGGCAACTTTGAGCCAACCACATTTCTGTGGGTCTGGAGTCATATGCAAGCTAAATCAGGTAAGAATGTCAGTTTCCTTCCCTAAAGGAACAAGATTTTTCTTTTTGACAATAGGTCATCATTTGACTCTTAATTCCAAATGTTTATTGAATTTAAATTCCAATCTGGGTCCCCAGAACATTTTTAATGTCACTGAATTAATATTTCATCTTAATATTTCCTGCTTTCCACCCTATCAAGGCTTTCCTTCATCTTCCAAAGACCTATTGGTCTTTAAACATGAACTCTCCCTCTCTCTCCACAGATTAGAATAGATTAGATTAGATTCCCTACAGTATGGAAACATGACCTTCGGCCCAATAAGTCCACACACCACTTGAAGCATCCCATCCAGACCTATCCCCCTATAACCCACACACCCCTGGACACAATGGGCAATTTAGCATGGCCGATACACTTAGCCTGCACAACTTTGGACTATGGGAGGAAACCGGAGCACCCGGAGGAAACCCACGCAGACATGGGGAGAATATGCAAACTCCACACAGACAGTCACCCAAGGCTGGAATCGAACCCCGGTCCCTGGCGCTGTGAGGCTGCAGTGCTGACCACTGAGCCACCGTGCCACCTACCCACTGACTGTTTCTAGCACTTGGCTATTTTTGACCATTTTTACCTTGTTCCACATTCTCTTTGCTCAATATTTATTATATTTTTAACTTTATCAAATTTTGGAGAAATATCATTGGCCTAAAACATTCTCTTTCTCTCTCAAAGATCCTGCCCGAGACCACTGTGTTTTCAGCAATTTCTGCTTTGTTATGCAGTTGGAATAGCTGCTTTATTTGCTGTGCCTAGTGAGATGAGGAATGTATTAGTGTTGGTATGGTTTACAGAAATCCTCCTGTGAACTTGAATTGCTGTAAGTGAAACAATTTTCCATCAAATCAACAAGTCGCAAGGTTCCATATCAAATGAAATAATAGTAATGATTGTGTTCTCAAATACACATCTTACTGTTCTCTACTTCAGTATGTTGCCTTCAGCTTCAAAGGACCTCAAGGTGACATTATGGAAAATAGAGAAAAGAGAAGCTCAAAATGTTATGTCTAAATATAATACACCTACAGAAAACTAGAAATAACAAAAGATAAAAATTCAAGTGCTTGTTGTAATAGGCATCATGGTTGCAAAGTGACCAAGTTGGGAATTACAATTTCTAGAAATTTTCTCTTTTGGAAGTGAAACACAAAATTGAAAAGGTGTGGTGATTGGGCAGGCTTGATATAAAAGTTGAGAGAAAGGTGATAGAGAGAAATATTAAGTTGTACAAGTTTGGAAGGACATGTGAAACAGAAAAGGGCTGGGAACATTGGTGGGAGTAGGTTATTGCACATCCAAAAGCAATAGAGG
The DNA here is from genome assembly GCF_030684315.1 of Stegostoma tigrinum. Taxonomy (NCBI): domain Eukaryota; kingdom Metazoa; phylum Chordata; class Chondrichthyes; order Orectolobiformes; family Stegostomatidae; genus Stegostoma; species Stegostoma tigrinum. The sequence continues at coordinate 85,438,007 of NC_081357.1, read as the reverse complement.
CAAAGCGGGAAATTTGAGGTGCAGTAATGTCATCATTACAATCAAAATTTGCAGTCATATTTTAGAGAATATATAGGGTCATGACAATATCAACACAACTAATAATCTATGAGCCCAGATTAATGCTAAGTCACTACTCATTTTACAACAAACATGCAATGATCATGTTTTTAACATGTGAATAGAAGTAAACAAGAACTCCACCTGACAATAATAAAAGAGGACTGAGAGGACTGCACAGCAATCAGCATTGCTGTAGAGCATACTGGGAGGAAATTGTGCAGCAGTCAACATTGCTGAGAAGTAGACTAGGAGAAGTATGTAACAAATCAACATCACTGTGAAATAGACTGAGAGGGGTGTGTAGCAAGTCAACATTACTGAACATCACAGAAAATGAGTAAGCTCATTGTTTGTTAAGAAGCTGTATTAGGGACTGCCTGTAAACTTATACAAGTAAACCAAAGTAGGGTAAGAAATGTACAGTAAAGCTAACACAAAGGATGTAAGTATAAGACACAGCAGCAAATGTCAGTTAAGTTGAATGCATGGCCTGTATTATAGGGTCCATGGCATGCCATAACTTAGATGACCATGTATGAAGGAAGTGCTGTTGAACCTTGAATTCTAGCTGTGGTTGGAGATGCTGTCAGGCATCGATGAGACGGAGTCAAACAGGTGGTCACACTGGAGCTTAAGGCCATAGAGGCAAGATGGGAATGGGGGGCTGCTAGGCAGTCAAAGCGCAACAGGCAGGCAAGTTCAGGGGAACTTTAGGGTCCTGCTGTCAAATTGATTTTCTATTTTAGAAGTTGATGAGAGTACTAGTTCCTTAGGGTGAGCTCTGTCAGAGCCATGTCTGTGACATTGCATGGTGCAAGGTTAATCAAAAAGGGGAGCAAGAAATGAGGAGGGATAATGAATCCCTTATCACTAGTATGGGGAACAGATAATTGTTTCCGTGGCTGTCAACATGACTACAGGATGGGATGGTGACTCCTTGGTGCCAGGGTCAAGCAGATCATGGAGTAGCAGCAGAACCTTCTTCTGGGGAAGAGTGAACATTCAGATGTTGTGGTCCTCAGTGGCACAGTTGGATAGGAAGTGGTATGTGGTTGTCCAATCAGAATTGAGAGAGTTAGGTACAAAGTTAAAAAGCAGGACTTCAAATATAATAATCTCTGGATTACTCCCACTGTCACATGCAAGCACAGAAATAGGAAGTTCAGGCATATAAATATGTGACAGAGAAAATGGTACAGGAAGGAGGACTTTACATTATTTGGGCACTTGGACTGACTTTGGAGGAGATGGCATCTGTATAAACTAGACAGATTATACCTGAACAGAGCTAGAACCAAATTCTTTGCAGGGTGTTTTGTTAGTGCTGTTGAGAGGGCTTTAATCTAACTTGGCATGGGTATGGGAACCAAAAGAGAGTAATAGGGAAAAAAAACCCAGGGTGTCCAAAATATTGGAAGCACAGCAAACACTAGCATAGTGAACAGCAAATTAATTGATGAAATTGGAGTAAGGTAGAAAGAAATGAACCTCAAAGTTAACGTGCATCTGTGCGAACGAACAGAGTAAAGTAAATATGTCTGGGAGTTAATGATGCAGATTGCCATGTGGAAATATGATGTTGTGGCAATATAAGAAACCTTACTCAAGGAAGGATAAGGCTGGGTGTTAAATATTCGTGTACACAAATTGGTCAGGAAAGATGGAGGGATATCAGTTTTGGTTGAGGAATGCATTGTAGTGCTGAAAAAAGAACATGTTTCAGATGGCCCAAGATAGAGTCAATTTAGCTAAAGCTAAGGAATAGAAAGGGTATAATTTTATTACTCAGTGCACTCTTTCCAACAAGTGAAAAGGATGTTGAGGAACAAATCTACAGGGAAATAAAAAAACTGCCAAATTACAGGGTTGTAATAATGGAGACTTCAACTACCCTAATATAGACTGGGATGCTGGTGGTGCAAAGAGCAGCGAGAGACAACTGTTCCTAGATTGTGTTCAGGAGAGTTTTGAACAGAAGTATGTCTCCGGTCCAATAGGAAAAGATGTACTTTTTAACCTGATAATTGTAAATAAGTTGAGCCAAGTGGATCAAATATCAGTGGGGGATCATTTAGCAAACAGTGATCATTATATCATAATGTTTTGGATGATGATGGAGAATGACAATCCAGAGCAAGAAAAATCATTTGATGCAGACCTGACTTTAATGGGTCAAGATCGAAGCTGGGCAGAAATGACCGGAACAAGAGTTTGGCAGGATAAACAGTAGCCAAACAAGCCTTCAAAATACAGATGATTCAAGTATAGTCCAGATGTATTCCCTAAAATGGGAAATGTAGAATAAATAAATCCAGAGCTTTGTAGGTGGGAAAGGAGGTAGAAATTAAGGTAAAGAAGGCCAGGTGTCAGGTGAATGATACAACTGAGAACTGAAACGAATATTGAAGTTTCAGAGGGGAGGTGAGAAACCAAATGAAGGAACCAAAGAAAAATTCAGAAGATTAGCAGCTAATAATGAGGAGTGTCACTAAGTCTTCTGAAGGCATATAAATAGTAAAGGTGCACTAAAAGGAGGAATAGAGCCAATTAGATGCTGACAAAGAAGATTTATGGAGGCAAAGGGCAGAGATGAAGTGCTAAATGAATACTTTGCACTTGACTTTACCAGAAAGAGAGATGCTACCCAGAGCACGGTGACATGGGGAGGGAACTATTGTAACAAAAAGGGTCAAAATTATTGAGGAAGAAAATAAGTATTGGGTAGACTGTTGGTACTTAGAGGTAACAATATATCCAAAGATACAGAAATAAGACTGTGAGGAAAGATATAGCTCACGCAATAAAACAGGCAGTAGTGATATAGATTCTAAATTAGTTAAGAGACAGGAAACAGAGAGTAATGATCAAGTTTTTTTTGGCTGGAGGAAGGTTTGTTGTGGATTTCCATAAGGGGCCCTTGCTTTTCCTGATTTACTGATCTAGATTTAGATGTACAGTGTCAAATAGTTCTGTGTTGAAGCTTAATAAAGTTGACATTTTTAAAGGTATAAAAACAAAGTTGCTGGAAAAGTTCAGCATGTCTGGCAGCATCTGTGGAGGAGAAAACAGAGTTAACATTTCAGGTCTAGTGACCCTTCCTTGGAACAGTTCTGTGGAACGGTCACCGGACCCGAAACGTTAACTTTGTTTTCTCCTCCATAGATGCTGCCAGACCTGCTGAGCTTTTCCAGCAACTTTGTTTTTGTTCCTGATTTACAGCATCCGCAGTTCTTTTGGTTTTTATTTAGTTTTTAAAGGTATGCCTGGTGCTGCTCTTTTTAAATTGTAAACATTGAAAGAGTTATTTTGCAAGTACAACAAAAAATAAACATGGAATAATGATCTAACTGTGGTTAAGAAGAGAATTTAAAGTTAATGTTAATGGAAGAAGCTTATTACATTGTCAAAAAAAAAGTAAGCCAAAGGAATTGAAAAATTTTAAAATTCAAATGATGACCAAGAAATGGATAGAGAAAATAGTGAAATAGTAAGTGATTATGAAATAGTAAATGAGTAGTAAACTTGGGTCTCTTGGAGGCAGAAACATGAGAAATTATAACAAAAATAAAAAGGCTCATAGCAACTAAAGTCAAACAAGGGTGACACAGTCTGATCTCACTTTTTGTCTGTAAACCTGAGATACCTACACTTTCTTTCAAGCAGTGTGAATAAAATGATGGCAGACACATTAATGTTTTGTGCCTGTCATCATGGTAAAAACATTCTGGAAATAGTGGTGAACCAAAGGACTAGTGAAAATGAGATTTAAGGATATTATTCTCAGTAAATGAGTTGGAGAAAGAAATGGGTCTTGATGATAACAATTCCCTGTGATCCAACGAGCTACTTCAAGTTTAAAGAGTAGATACAGAGCTGGGAATTGTATTGATTTTGACATTTCAGTATTCCCTTGATTCTACAGCAGTCCCTGTTTTTGTAAAGAGGCAAACACAAGCCCACTACTTATGAAAAAAATGGAGTTGAGACTGTCGCTTTTTTTCCTCTTTTTTTGGAGGAGCTAGGAGTTGAGCTTTGAACTGCTGCATCTTTTAAAAGAGAAGAAAACAAACACAGATGTTTATTGTTGGTGTCAGGCCTGGATGATAATGAAACTTAATTACTAATTTAAAGAACACTGTATGATTTTGTACCATGTGTGGCCATGTCCATTGATGACAGCTGGTTGGACGTTGATCAATCAAGGGAGGGAGAATGCTAGCTAACCAATCACAGAGAATATTTATTTAGGGAAAAATATAACATAGAACATAGAATTGCACAACACAGGAATGGGCCCTTCAGCACATGATGTTGTGCTAAAGATGGCACAAAATTAAACTAATCCCTTCTGTTTGCTTTTGTTCTGTATTTCCCTATTCCTTGTATATTCATTGCTTATCTCAAAGTCCCTTAGACACCCTGATTATATCTGCATCCACCACTATCCCTGGCAGAGAATTCCAGATGCCCAACACTCCGTGTAAAAAAACTTGCCCTTCACTTCTCCTTTGAACTTTCCTCCCTCACCTTAAATGCATGCCCCCTATTTAAACATTTCAACTCTGGGAAAAAGATTCTGACCATCAACCCTTTCTACGCATCTCACAGAATTAAGGAGGGAGTAAACTAGTTCTGATTGTTTTTAGTAGGTGCACAGTGATTTTGGTAACTTCAGGACTGGTTGCTACTGTTTACTCTCTAGTTTTCTGTCCAGTAAAACAAATGCTGAATATTCTGAGAAAATAATCCCAGTTCTGTTAAAAAAAATAGACAATTCTGGAAGTCTATTGAAGTTGTCTGCCATTCACTGGTGACTTTGAGATTAGATATACACTCATGCCTATGAGCAACCCATTATCCCAGGATTACATAAAGGGTTGGATTCCATTGTTTAAATTGTTTAATTGAACTGGCAAATTACAATTCTTTTATTTCACTTTTTAGTTTATCCCTTAATTTTGTCTGTACATCTGAGGGGCAGTGGGATTATGATCAAAGAAGATTGGATTTAAATCATTGATATTTTTAGATTATCTTTTTGCGTAGCTCTGTCCTGCCAAAGTTACAGTGTTTTGCTTGAGTAATAAACTGGATGTCTAAGATCTTTTATTTGTAGAGTCTGGTTAAGAACAATTGGGTGATTTTGACAGCCATTGAATATTCACTGTAAGTTCACTGTGCTGCGAATGCAGTGATAGCAAGGCTGATTTGGTTTGGCTTGTTGCCCTTTTAAACAGATCGATAGATCAGTTCACCTGACACCATAAGGAGACAAAATGATTGCTGTACTGTAACAGAGCATTAAAGTATCATACTACAATATGATTAGCAAGAGTCAACATGGATTTGTAAAAGGAAAATCTTGATAGCAAATCTGTTATAAATATTTTGAGATGTCTAGTAAGAAATATAAAGGGAAATGTAGTGGGTGTTGTGTATCTGAATTTTCAAAATAAAAACCTTCAGTAAGATGCCACACAGGTCATTTTAAAGGTTAGGACTCGTGAGCGTAACGTATTTGCATAGCTTGATTATTACTTAAAGTACAGAAAGCAGTCAGCAGTTCACTCGACTATAAATAGCCGGGCACTTTGAGGATCAATACTCGGCATCTGCTACTTATATTAATGAGTTGGGTGAGCAGATTAAGTATAATAAATCTAAGTTTACCAATGAAACATTTTGGTGGGAATATAAGCTTGAAAAGGATGAAGAGGCTGCGGAAAGAATTAGATTTAGTAACTTGGCAGGTTCTTGCAGATAAGATTTAATGTGGAAAAGTGTGACGTTATCCACATTGGAAAGATGATCAAGAAAGCAACATATTGTTAAAGTGGAGAGATTCTGGGAAATGTTGATATTAAGAGGGACCTGGGTGTCTTTGTAGATGAAACAAGTTAACATACAGATACAGAAAGTAATTTGAAAAGCAAATAGTATATTGGCCCTTATTTCATACGAGTGGAAGCCCATAAATTAACAAGTCTGATAATGAAACTTTAATAGAGCCTTGAGGCTGAGACGATGCCCAGAGACAGGAGGTATCACGTATAGTTTTGGTCTCTCTCCTTTCCAAAACAAGTTTGGAAGGTTCCCACATGTGTGTCTGTGCATTTATGGGGGAATTACAGACTGGGGTCTAGATGCGTCCTACAACTGAGAGGGCTTAGATAATAAAATGTGAGGCTGGATGAACACAGCAGGCCAAGCAGCATCTCAGGAGCACAAAAGCTGACGTTTCGGGCCTAGACCCTTCATCAGAGAGGGGGATGGGGGGAGGGAACTGGAATAAATAGGGAGAGAGGGGGAGGCGGACTGAAGATGGAGAGTAAAGAAGATAGGTGGAGAGAGTGTAGGTGGGGAGGTAGTGAGGGGATAGGTCAGTCCAGGGAAGACGGACAGGTCAAGGAGGTGGGATGAGGTTAGTAGGTAGCTGGGGGTGCGGCTTGGGGTGGGAGGAAGGGATGGGTGAGAGGAAGAACCGGTTAGGGAGGCAGAGACAGGTTGGACTGGTTTTGGGATGCAGTGGGTGGGGGGGAAGAGCTGGGCTGGTTGTGTGGTACAGTGGGGGGAGGGGATGAACTGGGCTGGTTTAGGGATGCAGTAGGGGAAGGGGAGATTTTGAAACTGGTGAAGTCCACATTGATACCATATGGCTGCAGGGTTCCCAGGCGGAATATGAGTTGCTGTTCCTGCAACCTTCGGGTGACATCATTGTGGCAGTGCAGGAGGCCCATGATGGACATGTCATCAAGAGAATGGGAGGGGGAGTGGAAATGGTTTGCGACTGGGAGGTGCAGTTGTTTGTTGCGAACTGAGCGGAGGTGTTCTGCAAAGCGGTCCCCAAGCCTCCGCTTGGTTTCCCCAATGTAGAGGAAGCCGCACCAGGTACAGTGGATGCAGTATACCACATTGGCAGATGTGCAGGTGAACCTCTGCTTAATGTGGAATGTCATCTTGGGGCCTGGGATGGGGGTGAGGGAGGAGGTGTGGGGACAAGTGTAGCATTTCCTGCGGTTGCAGGGGAAGGTGCCGGGTGTGGTGGGGTTGGAGGGCAGTGTGGAGCGAACAAGGGAGTCACGGAGAGAGTGGTCTCTCCGGAAAGCAGACAGGGGAGGGGATGGAAAAATGTCTTGGGTGGTGGGGTCGGATTGTAAATGGCGGAAGTGTCGGAGGATAATGCGTTGTATCCGGAGGTTGGTAGGGTGGTGTGTGAGAACGAGGGGGATCCTCTTGGGGCGGTTGTGGCGGGGGCGGGGTGTGAGGGATGTGTCGCGGGAAATGCGGGAGATGCGGTCAAGGGCGTTCTCGATCACCGTGGGGGGAAAGTTGCGGTCCTTAAAGAACTTGGACATCTGGGATGTGCGGGAGTGGAATGTCTTATCGTGGGAGCAGATGCGGCGGAGGCGGAGGAATTGGGAATAGGGGATGGAATTTTTGCAGGAGGGTGGGTGGGAGGAGGTGTATTCTCGGTAGCTGTGCGAGTCGGTGGGCTTGAAATGGACATCAGTTACAAGCTGGTTGCCTGAGATGGAGACTGAGAGGTCCAGGAAGGTGAGGGATGTGCTGGAGATGGCCCAGGTGAACTGAAGGTTGGGGTGGAAGGTGTTGGTGAAGTGCATGAACTGTTCGAGCTCCTCTGGGGAGCAAGAGGCGGCGCCGATACAGTCATCAATGTACCGGAGGAAGAGGTGAGGTTTGGGGCCTGTGTAGGTGCGGAAGAGGGACTGTTCCACGTAACCTACAAAGAGGCAGGCATAGCTGGGGCCCATGGCCACCCCCTTAGTCTGTAGGGGGTGGGAGGAGTCAAAAGAGAAGTTGTTGAGTGTGAGGACGAGTTCAGCTAGGCGGATGAGAGTGTCGGTGGAGGGGGCCTGGTCGGGCCTGCGGGACAGGAAGAAGCGGAGGGCCTTGAAGCCATCTCCATGCGGAATGCAGGTGTACAGGGACTGGACGTCCATGGTGAATATGAGGTGTTGGGGGCCAGGGAATTGGAAGTCCTGGAGGAGGTGGAGGGCGTGGGTGGTGTCACGGACGTAGGTGGGGAGTTCTTGTTGGGTCTGGGGGCTGTTGGATCAGTGAGGAGCACAGTGTGTAGACTGCCACAAAAGTTCACTCAACTAATGCCTGGGCTGACCTCCTGCATTGTGTACAAACTCACGGACAAATCCAGTGTTCCTGGTGAGCTCACGTGTAAGTATTTTGTCTGGCTGCAGCTACTGGCTAACTACATTTTGAGGCGGCAGCAATAGGTGGAATTGCTGTGGAGCATCCATGTCACAGATGGTACATTCAGTGAGGTAGTCATACTGCAGATGACGACAGAGTGGTCAGAATGGATATGGGTGACCACCAGGCAGAGAAAAGGAAGGCATGTAATGCAAGACTCCCTGATGGCCATCCACCCTTCTAACAGATATACCTTTCGTATGTTGTTGGAGTGGGAGATGAGATGACTTAGAGTCATAGAGCTGTACCATGGGGAAACAGACGCATTGGTCCAAGTCAACCATGCTGACCAGATATCCTAAATTAATCGAGTCCCACTTGGCAGCATCCGGCAATTTTCATGGGATATTATTAGAAGCTAAGACCATGTACACCAAAGTGACCCATGGTGCCAAGAAGGGTGGAAAAAAAAAGGCAGGGCTATAATGATAGCGTTGGAAATATAAGGGAATAGACAGGCATTCTTGTGGCCACAAAATAAATTCCAGTAAGTTATGTTGGGGTGGGAACAGCCTAGTGAATGAGCGGCCATGCTCATAATGAATGGCAGATAAGGTTCGAAGGGCCAAAGGGCTTTTTTCTGTGCTAAAGGCCTCTATGGCTATATGGCTGTAAAACAGGGCAAAAGGTTTTATCAAGCAGGGAAAAACAGACTGTGATGGTAAAATTTCAGGAGCATAAAAGCACTTACAATCAGTTTCTATAAATACATAAAGGCAAATGTTGATCCTTTATAGTCAAAAGCCAGGACATATTAATGGAGAACAAAGCAATGACAGAAGAAGTGAATACATGCTTTGGTCTGTCTTCATAGAAGAGGGTACAAATAACCTCTCAGAATTCTGGTCTCCCTGCTGGAGGAGGGATGTTGTGAAGATTGAAAGGCTTCAGAAAAGATTTACAAGAACGTTGGCAAGTTTGAGCTACCGGAGAAGCTATATAGGTTGGGGCTATTTTCACTAGAGCATTGGAGGCTGAGAGGTGACCTTATGGAGGTTTATAAAATCACGAGGGGCACAGATAGGGTGAACAGCCAAAGTCTACTTCATAACTGAGGTGAAAAATAGTCTTTAAGACCTCATTAATCTCCTCTGGCTCCACACACCACAGAATACCATTTTGCTCTCTAATTGGCCCTACTCTTTCCCCGGTAATCCTTTTGCTTTTGAGATACTTATAATAAAATGCCTTGGGGTTTTCCCTAATCCAGTGTACCAGAGGTATCTTGTTGCCCTTCTTTGCCGCCTTGGTATTTTTTTAGGAAATGCAATACTCTCTGTACTCCTTAAGGGCCTCTCCTGTTTTAAACGCTCTGTACCTAACACACACTTACCCCTTTTTCTTTACCAAACACACTGTATGCTTTGACAGCTAGTTCTTTGGACTTATTGCTCTTGCCCTTCACTCTTAGAGGAACATGCTGGCCATGAACTACTCCATTTGAAAGTTTCCTACTTTTCAAATGTACATGTATCAACAATAGCTGCTGCCAGTCTGTTTGCCAGATCCCATCTAATGATATTGAAATTGACCTTACTCAAATTTAGGCTTGTGACTTCTGCACTATCCATATCCCTTTCCAAAATAACTCATTATCTCGAAAATACTCACCTTCGACACTTCAACCATTGGACTGGCTTCATTCCCTAGGATTAGGTCTAGCACTGCGCATCTCGAGCAGAACTATTTATTTCTGTTCACTAAAAGCTCTCCTGGATGTACTTTAAAAATTCCATCCCATCTAATCCTTGCACATTGAGGCAATCCCAGTTAGTGTTAGCAAAGTTGAAATCCCTTCCAAATATAACCCTATTCATCTCACGTTTCTGCTATTTGCCTACATATTTGCTTCTCATCTTCCCTTTTTTTGAAAAATCTGTAGTACAATCCTAGCAAAGTGATTGCCCCCTTTTTATTTCTAACCTTTACACTAATTTATGATAGCTCTCTAAGATGGCCTCATTTAAGAAGCGTTTTCAGATATCTTTCCTCATCACTGCAGTGATGTATCGCTAATGCAATGCTCTACTTCTCTGACAGCCACTTCCTTTCACACCTGGAATTTCTATAACACGGAATGTTGAGATGTCAGTCCCATGTTAAGGAAGCAAGGGTCTACTAGAAGGCAAATTTGAAGGAAATCAGAATCTGTAAGAAAATAGCACTGGGGAAATTTATAAGGTTTAAAGTTGGTATATTATCAAGGCCTGAGATTCCAAACCCTTAGAAAACTAAAGTAGCAGGTCCTGAACATATCAGAACATTGGTGGTCATCTGCCAGAATTCTGTAGACTCTGAAACCATTCCTTGAGGTTGGTTGTGTCAAACATTATCTCACTATTTAAAAAGAGAAAAAGCAGGACGACAGACCAGCTAACCTGAAATTAGTAAGTGGGGAAAATGCCAGAGACTATTATATTAAGAAAAATGATAACAGAACACTTGTTAATAGGTTTAGACAAAGCCAGCATGGGGTTATCAAACATCAATCATACTTAACAAATCTAATGAAGATTTTTGAAGGTGTAAGTAGTAGAATGGACAAGGGAGAAACAGTGTGTAGTGTATTTCAATTTCAATGAGAAAAATGGGTCTTTTTGAATGTCCAGGCTCTGTGTGTGTGTGTGTGTGTGTGTGTGTGTGTGTGTGTGTGTGTGTGTGTATACATATTCCTGGATGAAGAATCAAATACAACATTTCCAAGTTTTTGTCTCCTTTTTCAAGCAAAAACACACTTGCCATAGAGGTTCACGAGGCCAACACTAGGGATGGCATGACCTTTGTATGAGAAATCGGTTCAACTGAGCCCGTATTCACTAGAGTTTAGAAGATGCAATGGGATCTGATTAAAATGAATAAGATTCCAATAGAGCTGAACAGACTGGATGCAGGGAAGATCCTTACTTTAGCAGGAGTCAGTATCTCAGAACATGGAAAAGGCCATTTGAGACACAGGTGGGAAAAATTTCTTTGTTCAACTTAATGCAATTTCCAACTGAGGAGGCAGTGGACATTGTCATTCAACATACTTAAGAAAGAAAGAAACATATTTCTAATTTAGGAGTATGGAATAGGATAGAATCCCTGCTGTGTGGAAACAAGCCCTTCAGGCCAGCAAATACATGCCAATCCTCAGAGCATCACACCCACACCCTTCCCCCCCCAATCTACACATCCCTGAACACTATGGGCAGTTTAGCGTGGCAATCCACCTAACCTGCACATCTTCGGACTATGGAAGGAAACCGGAGCACCTGGAGGAAACCCACATGGACACAGGGAGAACGTGTAAACTCCACACACAGTCACCCGAGGTTGGAATCAAACCTAGGTCACTGGTGCTGTGAGGCAGCAGTGCTAACCACTGAGACACCATGCCATATGGGGAGGCAGTGAGAATATAGCATTGTGATAGAGGATCAGCCCAGATCCTAGAATGGCACATCAAAACAGAATGGTCTCCTCCTGCTTCTAGTTCCTATGTTTCTATGTCTGGCTTGTCCAATGAGGAAAGTTCATGTGGACTAAGCCTTTCTTTCTGGAAATTTAAACGAACAAGATGTTATCTAATTTAAATATAAGGTAAGTTCCTTTAGCACTACAATTCCCTCCCTAAAGGTCTTGTGGGTCTACCTACAACACATGGGCTGCAGTGGCTCAGGAAGGCAGCTCAATATCACCTTATCAAGGACAACTAAGGATGGGCAATAATTGCTCGCTAGCTAGTGACATCTATATCTCACAAGTGAATAAAAAAGGAAAATCCTTGACTGCATTGATTGGGTAAATAATGAGAGAATGATTCCCCAGGCTGGTTTGCACCAGGAGCGTTATAATCTCAGAATGAGGGATTGGCTTTTCAGAACTGGGATGAGTAAATATTTCTTCAAAGAATGTTTGGAATTCTCCAGCTCAGAGGGCTCTGTACGTTTCGTCGTTGAATATATTCAAGACAGAAGCCTATAGAATTTTGGTTACTAAGGAAATTAAAGAATATAGTAACAATAGTTGAATGGCATTGAGGTAAAAGTCATCTATGAAAAGCCAAATGGCGTATTATTGCTCCTATTTCTTATGTTTTTGTATAATCTTTCTGATTTTAAAAGTTCAAAGAATTCAGCAAATGTATATATATAAAAATAGCCTTGCTCAATGCTGGGACAATCAAGTTTCAGTCTGATCAACTGAATCATTAGCCTGTAATTTCAGCAGGCGTAAAATGATTTTTAAAAATTATTTTGAATTGCAAAGCATTAGCAGGCAGTATAATTGGAAGGCCATTTTCTGTTATAAAGTCTCTTTCAAAATGAGATTTCTTCCCCCCCCCCCCCACCTTCATTTCAGGAGGGTAATAAGTATGTCACAAATATCAGCAAAATAATATATAATTTCAAGCTTTGTCCTCAACCTTGGACCCAATGAGAGCACATATCCACATGCAAATCAGTATTTGCTTTTCCTAGGTAGTTTAATCTACAATTACAACTCCAATAGGCGGAAATTATAAAGCTCAAACTTGTATAAAGGGATGCTTGATGAACCAGTTTGCTGATCAGCATATTCCTGAGCATCCATCCTTCAGCCTAGTGGCTTTCTTCAGCTTAATTGTAGAATAAGAACCAACATACAATCAAACAACTTTTATGGAGCTGCTTTCTAAAATCTAACTCTCCTCTACTGACTAAATAATTTCTAGAAGCAATTGTTGCTTAATATAAACCAAAATCATGCTACGTATAAATGCTTATACAGAATACATTAAATGATGCAATCATTCTTCTGCTAAAGGCAGAAAAACATAAAACAAAGATTGGTTAAGCTTTTGGAAGATGTCTGTTCTATTCTTCATTGAGGTGTTCTGGATAAGCAATATGAACACCAAATGCCTCAAGGTTGGTGATATTCACTCCCACTTAGCATCTTCTCACAAGAAGCTTCATTTGACAAATCACTTTGAACTTTGCAACTATCATAATTTTTTTTAATAGAAGACCTTGTGGGGTGGGTACAACTCAAGGTCATCAACACAGGACAGTATACACGAAATCCAGTAGTGAGTGATGAGAATATGGAACTCACTACCACTGGTGTGGCTTAAGCAAACTGCATAAATGCATTTGAGGGAAAATTAGACATGCATTTCATGGAGAATGGGGTGGCTTATTACGATGATAGATTTAGATGATAAATGATAGAGAGATGGCTCTTGATTGGAATATAAACAACAGCGTGAACTGGTTAGGACAAATGACTTCATTGTGCTATTCACTGCAAAGGCAGTATTTACATCAGGAACATTGCAAAACAGCTAGAATAGAAGCTCAGCTAATTAGACCTGCTGGTGGCATTGACTGAACAACAAATGTCAGCCAGAACATGAGAAGAGGTTCGTTTTTGAGTTGGGTTACTGGAAGTTTCGCCCTTCGTCACAACCACCAGAATGGGCAACTGGCATCGTAGCATACCATTTCATCCACTGGAGGCAGCACTTCAGAACTGCATTGGATTCTGACATGCAGATGATCTCAGTCTCTGACAAGGAGCGTGAATCTAAAGGGGTCTGATCTTAAGTCTGAAATGATGTTACCCAGGCCAAGTACAGTGTTGAAAACATTTGAAAATCTCACGATAAACAGCTGAAATTGTGTTAGCCAACTAATCTTCAAGCCACAACTTGGAGTAAATATTTGTCTAGTAATGGAATAAAAACTTCTGGGAATCCAACTTGATAGAGACGATCTAATACTTCACTCAGGTCAGTAGACTGGGGAGGCAGTGGCCTAGTGGTAATATCACTGAAATAGTAATCTCGAGATCCATGCTAAAATTTAGGATTGAATCCTGCCAAGATAGCTTGTTAATTCAAAAGTGTGGAGCGGAAAATCGAGTCTGATGATGGTCATATCAATTATTGCAAATACCTAAATGATTCACTAACGCCTTTTTTAAGGAAAGGAAATTGTTGTCCTTAGCTGGTCTGGCCTACAAGTGACACCAAACCGACACCAATGCAGTTCATTCTTAGTTATCCTCTGGGTGTTTCAGGATAGGCTATAAATGATGGCCTAGACAATGATGACCTCACACCATGTCTTTTAAAAAAAAGTGCAGCCAATATGAGTGAGGACATTTTGTATGGAAAAGGATTATAGGCTGCACAACAACTTTCATGATCAAATATGAAGATTTTACTTAAAACTGTAAACAGGCCATTCATTTCTAGAACAAAACCAAATTTGCTGGAAAAGCTCAGCAGGTCTGGCAGCTTCTGTGAAAGAGAAAACAGATTTAACGTTTCAGGCCCAGTGACCCTTCCTCAGAACTCAATTCTGAGGAAGGGTCACCGGACCTGAAACATTTGTTTTCTCCTTCACAGATGCTGCCAGACCTGCTGAGCTTTTCCAGCAAATTTGGTTTTGTTCCTGATTTACAGCATCCGCAGTTCCTTTGGTTTTCATTCATTCCTAGAGTTCAGCAACTTGTTCATTGGAAAATGTATCTGGTGAGTCTAAATGGAGAAAGTTATAAACAAATTGATTACTGCTTCAAAAGAGGAAATATTGCCAAAGCCTTTCACCTTGCACTGATCAAGTTAAAAGCAAAGTACCACATTTCAAACAATCACAATTCTACTACAGGAGAAAAAGGGTGAATAAGGGTGACTGGTTAATAAGTTAAATCTAACTGACTAAGGGACTTCCATGGGAACTATACCCTCGTTTGAGTAACTTTTAAAAATTTTTTAAAAAACCAGAATGCATACTTGTGTAATTGTATGTTGCTTCACAAGAGTGTGAATAAATCACACTACTCATTTAAAGATTCTCTTAAAATTGTCATCAGTGCAGTTAGTAATGCACTCAGAATTGTTTAGCAAGTTTTGTTTAGTTCTTAGCTTTGCAGCTGCAGATTGATTGAGTAGTCAGTGCTCTGGATAACAACACATTCTGCAAAGGGAAAGAGATTCAAAAGAGGAATGTTTTATCCTGAAATTCAACTTTTCACCTCACAAAAATAAGTTCCACAGCACAAAACATTTTATTTATAGACTCAAATATGTTTAGAGTTGCAAAGGTAACTGAAGTGGAATAATACAGAAATAACCCAAAGTTATATAACCACATTTTAATGTTGTAAAATATTCCAAGGCATCGCACGAGTGCAAGTAGATAGAATTCAAAATAAATTACAGAAGAAACATGGGGCAGGTGAGGTAGGTTTTAAAGAATATCTTGAACAAGGAGAGAGGGAGAGAAGAAGGATGAAGAGGGTTAAGGGAGGAAACTCCACGACACAGGACCTGAGTGGGGAAAACTTTAGCAAGTGGGTTTCAATGCAGGTTAGGTAGGGTCATCCAGCCAAGACTGAAAGACTTGAGTACTTAAAAAAACGTGAAAAGCTAAGAACAACAGAGATTCAGACAATTGGTTGTACGTGTTCATACGTCACCAGTAGTCAAATACAGAAAAATAAACAAACCTGCTCATGATATGTAAGCCTTTATAACTGGAGAGCTGGAATTTAAAGAGAGGTTATGCTGCAGTTATATAAAGGCCTGGCTAGTTCACTCCTGGAGTACTACGTTCCCCAACCAGGAACCTTGAATGAACTGGGAAATCCACTGCCTACTAAAGACCAGGTGTGCAGCATGCAAGTAGGGGAGGCAATGGCATAGTGGTATCATTGTGGGGCTGTTAAATCCAGAGATCTTGATAATATTCTGGGGTTCAAATCCCACCACGGCAGATGGTGGAATTTGAATTCAGTAAAATATCTGGAATTAAGAATCGAATGATGACCATGAATTCATTGTTGATTGTCGGGAAAAACCCACCTGGTTCATTAATGCCCTTTAGGGAAGGAAACTGCCATCCTTACCTGGTCTGGCCTACATGTGATCCCAGACCCACAGCAATGTGGTGGACTCTGAACTGCCCTCTGGGCAATTAGGGATGGGCAATAAATACTGGCCTAGCCTGCAACAACCACTTCCCATTAATGAATGAAGGAAGTCAGAGGACCCACACCTTTGCAGGAAAACTAGATGTAACATCTGCAAGGCCATCAGAGATGCCAAAGGCAGTACCACACCAAATTAGAAGTCCAAACTAACCACATGGACACCCACTGCCAGTGGCAAGGACAACATAAAAGGATAACAAAATGAAGCAGAACAAAATAGCAGACAAACACACACCCCTCCCTGATGTGCTCAAAGCTTTTTATGCCTGGTTCAACAGAATGCCAGCAGCAGTGTCACCTGCCCCGACATCCCCACTGACCTGTTCCCTCAGTCACTGCTGCAGATGTCAGATCAGCCTTCTTGAAAGTACACCTGAGGAAAGTGATTGGCCCCAATGGAGTTGATAGCCATGCACTCAGATCCTTTATAGACCAGCTGGTGGAAGCATTCACTGACATCTTTAACCTCTCATTGCTACAGTCTGAAGTCCACACCTGCTTCAAAGAGACCACTGTCATCCCAGTCCCAAAGAAAATACATGCAATGTGCCTCAATGATTACTGCCTAGTGTTTCTGACCTCCATAATCATGAAGTGCTTCGAGAGATTAGTCATGGCCCGTATCAACTCTAGCCTCCCAGTCTGCCATGACTCCTTGCAATTTGTCAACCAGCAAAACAGCTGGTCCACAGCGGACGCCGTTTCCCTAGCCCCACATTCATCATTGGAGCATCTGGACAATAAGGTTAGCCATGTCAGGCTCCTACTTAGCAACTATAGCTCTGCTTCAACACTATAATCCTAGCCAAACTAATCTCAAAACACAGAGACCTAGGTCTTGATTCTGCCCTCTGCAACTGAATCCTCAGCTTCCTGGCTCTCAGACCTCAATCAGTGAAGGCAGACAACAGAAACTCATCCACGATAATCTCCAACTCAGGCACGTCCAACAACAACGCATATTCAGCCCCCGACAGTTACTCCCTGCACACTCACAACTATGTGACCAAATTTTGTACAATCAGCATCTACAAGTTCACTGGGCCAGATATCAAACAATGAGTCAGAATACATGACGGAGATAGAGTGCTTGGTGTCGTGGTGGGATGTTAACAATCTCCTTCTCAATGTCAGCAGAACAAAAGAACTAATCATTGACTTCAGGAAGAAAGGAGGAAGACACACCCTTATCTATATCAATGGAGCTGAGATCGAGAGGTTCAACAGCACTAAGTTCCTAGGACTAATGAAAACTGACAATCCGTCCTGGACCTCCCACACAGATGTGACGGTCAAGAAGGCACGACAATGCTTCTTCTTCCTCAAAAGGCTTAGGAAATTCAGTATGTCCATAAGGTCCTTCACCAACTTTTACAGATGCACCATATAAAACATTCTATCTGGATGCATCACAGCTTGGTACAGCAACTGCTCTGGCCAGGACTGGAAGAAACTACAGAAAGTTGTACACATAGCCCATATGAAAGCTACCTCTCATCCATGGACCCCATCTATAATTCTCGTTGCTGCAGAAAGGCTGCCAACATCATCAAAGACCCCTCCCACCCCAGCAATACTCCCTTCCAACCTCTTTCATCAGGCAGAAGATATACACGATTGAATACACTTACTAACAGGTTCAAGAACAGCTTCTTCCCTGCTATTATTAGACTGCTGAGTTGACCTCTCTAATTGCAAATCTAATGTTGATCTTGCTTTTGTGCACCTCCTGTGCAGCTGTAACCCTATACGCCTTTGATCTGTATGTTCTTGTATGTTATGATCTGCCTGTACTGCTTGCAAAACAAAACTTTTCATTGTACTCAGGCACATGTAACAACAATAAATCAAATCAAATCAGTGAGCAGTACTGGGCACCTTAGAAGATACTGACCTTAGAAAGGATACATTGGTTTGGAAGAAATACAGAGCAGCTTCACAAAAATATTATCAGAGTATCAACCATTTAATCAGATGACACAAACTAGGACTGTAATCTCCAGAATGTGGAAGGCTAAGGACTTTGAAAGGCATTGATATGACGCAGATAATATTTTTTCTGATGGTGGAGTTGAGCACAAGAGGGCATCATCTTCAAATAGCTAGGCCTTTTGAGAGGGAGATGAAGATACTGATCTCTCCCCCAGGAACAGCAGTGTGTGCAACTCAATAAATAGTTTTAGATCTAGATGGAATTCAGAGAGAAGTAAGCCTTGAGGTCAGAGTGGGATGAGAGACTGAGCAGCCTATGCCTGTTCCTTTAGGTCTCAGCAGCTGAAGGCAGAATTGTCAATGGTAGAATGATGAAAATTGGGGGTGCACAACTGGCCAGAATGGAGCACAGAGATTTTGCACATTTTAGAAGTGACAAAGGTGAAGCTGTTGACTTGTTTCACTATGCTCTTACTTTTATTTTATTATAATATTCATCAATGTTTCAGTAATGTCCTGAATTTGATTTAAGACCTCAGTCTTTGACTGTCAGGTTTTGAGGAAGTCAAGGACAACTATAGCAATGTAAAGGTATTTAAGAAAAGAACTCCAAGAACGTAGTAACACTGCAGCTGGAAATTCTGCCACTGATGGCGGTGAAGACAGAAATACAGTCAGCTAAAAGTGGAAGGGTGCAAAATATGTTAGCTTTTGGAAAGTACAGTGAAGCAAGGCAAGAATTTATATATGTATATGAAAATTGTGGCTCAGAAGTTTATTAATCCAATGCTGCCCTTGCCTGCCTCCCATTCTCCAAACTCCCAATGACTGACTTCCTGCGGCTCAGATCCAGATTCAGAAAGAAATATGGAATTTGGCTTTTCAATTAAAAATTGGCTCCATACAAGAAAAATATGAGATTAGTCATTTTGAATTAGAGTCATCTGCAAACATTTTCATTTATCATGCTAGCCTCAGCTAAAATAGAATGAATAGAATCTTCTGTGAAGAACTTGTTGCATTAAAAAGCATCCAGGTGTTTGTTTTTTATTGATATGGAAGGTGCCACATATTTCCATCTTAATAGCTATAGGGTAATATTTGCATCAGCATCGCATAGTGCAGAGACATGTAGAAGCTGCACCACAAATTTCGTTAAATATATTTACCAAAGAAGCAAAACATTGCTTACTACATAAATAATTTGCAAATTCCTAAAGATAAACTCATTAATTGAACTGCCCTTCTGACGTATTACCGCAGATTTAAACGGCAGAATGGACCTTAGCTCGGTCTGATGTTTCCCCATATTGCAATGCATTTTATCAACGCGGATGGCTACAGGTTGGGATCATACGTTGTAATATCTAGTGAATGAACACTGGCTTCAATGCAGATTTGCATTACCTACCTACATTAGCTGTGGTTTTAGTTTGACAGACATCACTGACAAGATTGACATTTTCTGACTTCAAGACGTTTTAACCTCAATGACATTTCTCCCTGGTGTGAAGCGGGCCAGGAAAAATATGACAAATTAAAGGCTACTGTAAAATCTCACAATGTTTTTGAGGCATTGCATGATCTCCATATTCTTAATATATAACCTAATAAAAAAGCAATGATTGAATAGATGGGGCACTGCTATGCTGTCCTTGAGACTCAAATGGTCTGTTGGCATTCTTTCATTTGTTGATGGGATGCAGACATCACTGGCTGGCCTGCTATTTGTCAGCCATCTCCAATTAGCTGGCAACTAGCTGCCTTCTTGAACCACTGCAATCCACACGAGATACATCCATAACACTGTTAGGAATGCATTTCCGGCATTTCGATCCCATGACAGTGAAGGGAATGCTAATTATAGGTCCAAGTCAGGATAGTGTGTGGCTTGGAGAATAACTTGCAGGTGGTACTGTACCCATATGTCTGCTGCTCTTGTCCTAGGAGGTAGAGGTGGTGAGTTTGGAAAATACTATTGAAAAAGCTTTGGTGAGTGATGAATAGCCAATACAGTGAGCGTGCTGAGAGGATGCTAACCGTTTTCAAGCTGGAGGAGGACAGGAAGTAATGAGCTGCCTCATTAAATATAATTCTGGTTTGCTAGCCTGTGTCAAAGATTAGTCAAGAGTTTTCCTTTCAGCAGGTCATTGATGAACTAGATGGATATTCAGTACAATCTGGTAGATTTGCGGTCACTATTATTGGTACCTGCTTTTATTTTCAGATTTTATTTTGTCAATTGGATTTAAGTTCCTTAGCTGTCATGGTTGTATGTGAACTCATGACTCTGCATTGTCAGTCCAAACCTCTGGTTTACTAGTCCACTAACATTACTAGCATCCTTCCATAATTCCTCCTTGAAAAAAATATGAAAATCTCTGCCTTTTTTTGTAGCTATTTTTATTATAAAAGTAACTTGCAGTTAACAGTAAATTATTATTTTTAAATTGCACAATTAGACTTAGCATTCAGTGATTATTAGTTTAAAAAACATAAAACAATGTTTGCTTATGGATATGATGTATTGCTTAGTTCTTTATACAATCATAAGACTAAAATGTGCATGCTTTCTAAGATGGCAGTTGGAAGTTAAGAGGCAAAAACACCTACTGAATTTAATTTCAGAGATCACATGCAGCAATCTGTAAATTAGCCTGTTCCATTTAGAAAATAAGCAGCCCTTTGTAATGTATTTAAGAAAAATCAGCTGTCAGCAGTTTAGCTGAATTTAATACAATATTACTTGGATTCAATGTTTTCCTTTTATAACTTCACATATCCCCGGTACCCCTTCTTCTAAGTTTACACCCCTTCTTCTAAGTTTACACTCCAAAGAGGAACAAATGCAACCCATTTTTAACATCAGTTTAAATATCTTAGTCATAAATAGAACAGTTTCTTTTTAACCCCATGTCGCCCAGGTGCTAAAGCTGAGGAACACAGCATAGATTTAAACATGATGTCTCTCCATAAGATCATCATCACTTAAATCAGAATCATCATCGTCTACCTCCCCCTCAATGACCGAACGTTTCCCTTTGCAACAGGAAACAATTAGCCCAATTAGGAAGACCTGTGAATATAAAATAACACCATTAAAGTAAAGTAGAAAATATTAAAAAAGTGACTTTTGAATAAGCATTATTTACAGTTACAATGTTGACAAAGAGAGAGAGAAGCCTATACAAACGTGGACCACAGAAACCAAGCAAGTTGGGATAACATCAAGTACTTACAGTCTGGACACAGGAAAGTCAGCTCCCTCAACACATCAGAGTTTAAGGTCAAACGACCAAAGAATGTTGTTGGCTACATTCTCGGTAAGTTGCAATCTTTTCCTAATTATCGGTTGGTTTATTTACATCATATATATAGAAAATAAAGTGATTAAAATCTAAACCTTGCAATGTTTTGGAAGTCTGGCTTATACACTCACCATTTGCTCATGTAATTCAGCATCTATGGGCATCTTTTTCCCACTTGGATCTGCTTCTATGGAATGGTTTGTGGTTGTTGCATGCTATGGGCAGCAGCCCTTCAAACAGGAAGGGTCTCTGCCAATTTTCACCAGACATTAGATAAAAATACCACCATTTCTGTCACAGTTCTGTATATGTGTCTATTAAATGGTACTCATAGAGTCATACAGCATGGAAGCTGACCCTTTGATCCAACATGTCTGTGCTGACCAAACATCCCAATCATACCAGCATTTTGCCTATATCCCTCTATATCCTTCCTATTCACAAACACATGTAGGGGCCTTTTAAATGTTGTAATTGTACCCACCTCCAGAACTTTCTCTGGCAGCTCATTCTACACATCCACCACTTTCTGCATGAAAATGTTATTCCTCAGGTCCTTTTAAGAACTTTCCCTTCTCACCTTAAACCTATGCCCTCTAGTTTTGGACTAGGAAAAAAGACCTTGGCTATTCACTCTATCCATGCCCATCCTGATTGTATAAACCTCTGTAAGGCCACTCCTTAGCATTGACATTCCAGGGAAGAAGCCCTGGACAATCAGCCTCTCCTTATGACTCAAATCCTCCAGCCCTGGCAACATCCTTATAAATCCTTTATGTCCTCTCGAGTTTAACAACATTCTTTTTATAGAAGGGCAACCAGAATTGTACAAAAAATGCTAAAAGCGGCCTCACATTGGTGTATTGCTATTATAGCTGCAATATGACCTCCCAACTATACTCAATATTCTGACCAATGGAAGTAAGCTTGCCACATGCCTTCTTCCCCACCATGTCTACCTGTGACTCCACTTTCAAGCAACTATTCATCTGGTCCCCTAGGTCTCTTTGTTTGGCAACACACCCCAGGGACCTACCATTAAATCAAAGTCCTGCCCTGGTTAGCCTTAACAAAATGCAATACCTCACATTTATTTAAATTAAACTCCATTTGCTACTCTTTGGCCCATGCAGCCATCTGATCAAGGTCTTGCTATAATCTGAGATGACCTTCTTCGCTGTCTACTATATCACCGATTTTGATGTCATCTGAAAACTTACTAACAATATCTTCTATATTCACGTCCAAATAATTTACTTAAATGATGAAAAGCAGTGGGACACTACCGATCCTTGTGGCACACCACTGGTCACAGTCCTCCAGTCTAAGAAGCAACCCTTCACCAGCCTCTGTCTCCTACGTTAAATCCAATTTTGTATCCAATTAGCCAGGTCCCCCAGATCCTACATGATCTAACCTTACTAAACAGTATACCATGCAGAACATTGTCAAACATCTACCACTCTGCCTTCATCAATCTTCTTTGTCACCTCTTCAAAAACTAATAAAGTTAGTAAGACATGATTTCCCATGCACAAAGCCATGCTGTCCATCCCTAATTAGTCCTTTCCTTTGCAAATACTTGGAAATCGTATTCCACAGAATCTCTTTCAAAAACTTACCAACCACTGACGTAAGGCTCACCGGTCTATAGTTCTTTGACTTTTCCTTACAGGCTTTCTTAAATAATGGCACCATAGTAGCCAATCTCCAATTTTCCAGTATCTCACCTGTAGCTGTCAAATATACAAATATCTCAGCAAAGGGCCCAACAATCTCTTCCCTAGCTTCCCACAAATTCTGGGAAACACCTGATCAGGTCCTGCAGATCAAGCACCATCTTTTCTGTAACATGAAATCTTTTCAAAACATTACTATTTATTTCCCCAAGTTCCCTAGCTTCCATGTCCTTCTTTGCAGCAAATACTATTGTGAAATATTCATTTAGTATCTCACCCATCTCCTGTGGTTCCACCTATAGAGGGTAATGTTGACCTTTAAGGGGTCCTATTCACTATCTCGTTATTCTTTTGCCTTTAACTTACATGTGGAATCTCTCTGGATTCTCCTCAAATCTATTTGCCAAAGCTATCTCATGTTCTCTTCTTGCCCCCCTAATTTCTCACTTAAGTATGCTCTTATGGCCCTTATACTCCTCTGGGATTCACTCAATCCCAGCTGTCTACACCTGACATACGCCCCGTACTTTTTCATGGCCCGAGCCTCAGTTTTTCTAGTTATCCAGCATTCCCTACACCTACCAGCCTTGCCCTTCACACTATCAGGAACATAGTGTCTCTCAACACTTGTTATCTCATTTTTAAAGGCCTTCCATTTCCCACTGCCCTTTTACCTACAGGCAACTGACCCCAGTTAACTTTTGAAAGTTCCTGTCTAATAACATCAAAACTGGCCTTACTCCCATTTAGAACTTTAACTTTTTGATCAGTTCTATCTTCTCCAATAGCTACTTTAAAACTAACTGAATTATGATTACTTGCTCCAAACTGCTCCCCTGTTGACACTTAGTCACTTGTCCTGTCTTATTACCCAACAGAAGATCAAGTATTGCTCCTTCTCTAGTAGGTACATCCACATACCGAAGAAGAATTTTTTTTCTGGCACATATTTAACAAATTCCTCACCATCTAAGCCCTTAGCACTATGGTTATCCCAGTTAAGGTTTAGAAAGTTAAAATCCCCTACCATTACAACTCGTGCTTACAGATATCTGAGACCTTCTCACATATTTGCTTCTCAATTTCCTGTTGACTATTGGGGGTTTTGTAATACAATCCCAACAAGGTGCCCATCCCTTTCTTATTTCTCAGTTCTACCCATACAACTTCATCAGAGAATCTCCCAGGAATATTTTCCCTAACTACAGCTGAAATGTTATCCCTAACCAAAAACGCCACTCCTTCTCTCTTTTTGCCTCCCTTTCTATTCTTCCTATGGCATCTATACCCTGGAACATTAAGCTTTTAGTCCTGGGCATCTCTGAGACACATTTCTACAATAGCTATGATATCCCAGTTCAATGTTCACAACTAGAAAATCTGGAAGGATACTGCACCCCTTCCAATTCAGGTGGAATCGGTCCCTCTTATATTTGTCATTTCTACCCCAAGAGATCCCAATGGTCCAAAGTTGTGAATCCTTGCCCCTTGCATTAACTTTACAGCCACACATTCATCTGCTCTATCTTCACATTCCTATCCTCACTGGAACATAGTACTGATGGTAGTCCAGATATTACTACCCTTGAGGACCTATTTTTTTAACCTCCTGCCTATTTTCCTAGTCTCTCTGCAGAATCTCATCCCTTTCTCTACCTATGTCATTGGTACCGATATGCACAATGACCTCCTGCTGATCACTCTCCCCCTTTCAGAATATTCTGCACCCTCTCAGAGACAGAATTAACTCTGGCACCAGAGAGGCAACACACCAAACTGATGCCTTTGGATTTGAGATCCCATGAATTCTGAGAGGAAATCTTGGAAACAGTGGGGTCAATTGAACAACTTGTGTTCTGCCTTCTTCCTCATCTGCTTCCACTGGAATTACAATAGCTTCCTTCAGAAAATGAGAGCTCTGAGTTTCTGCCTCTGTCAACAGTAAAAGAACATGGTGTTTACCTGTAGGTCAAGTTGTAAAGTGTGATACGCCATTGCTTTGCGATAAGCTAAGGTTTCCTAAGTCTTAGAGATCATTTCAAAGATAAACACAAAAAACAAATAATGTACTCACAGCAATAAATGCCCAATTGCCAAAGTAGTACACAACATTGAAGAACCAGAATTTGTGAAGGAAGAGATACGTCCTTGTCACTGTGCACTGATCTAAAAGTCAGAATAAAGACAACAATCAAGTATCTAAAACCGAAATACAAATTCAACAATTCAAAAGTAAAGCCAATCACAGCAATAATTTAATTATCATTCCTCTATTTTCTCTTGACATCAATACTATTCACTTGTGTCCTGATTTCACTGATCCATATTAAACACTGTGCACAACTGTCCAGTCAAGCAACTGGAGACAGCATCATTTTCATGTTCAAGGCTGACCAACCTGACGCTTGATTGGGCAAGAAATTGTAGCCAGGAATCTGGATGGATTACTTTCTCACTGGCACAGAGCCTTGTGTTGGCTGGCCATTAAAAGTGATACCCTTCAGAAATGCAGCATTGAACGACACAGAATTTGTCAAATGTTACATAAATACAATGTACAACGGTAAACGCGCTTCTTAAAAGTGTAATATTTATTATACAATATAGTCTTATTTCTATTTGCCTAATTACTTCAATTTGAAATGGGCTAAAACACAACACCCATCGTATGAATTAAAGTTTCATGAAATCAATGGAAAGAATACATAAAAGGTCACCTTATCATACATTTACTTGACTATTGCAAAATCCTCTCCTGGCCAGCTTCTCAGTCTCGACCGTCTAAACATTAGCTAATTGAGTCACTGCCTGTCCTTGCTAACTTCAACTGCCAGTTGGGATCTTCACCTTAATAATTCGGTATGTTTTAAACCATACACCTTGTTGTCAAGTATTATAACTTACGCTCGCTGTTGCTATGGAGTCAACCTCCAACATCCCAATGGTGACCATGACTTTAGCCATGTCTATATTGCACTTTGGAACTGCTGACGAAGAATATTCACTTTTTGAGCACTCCTCCCGTTCTTTAAACTACCCTTTAAACACAACCTAGTTGACCTACATTTTGTTTACTCCTCTAATATTTCCCTAATGCAGAGAGTAGCTCTGTGCTTCCAAATGCTGAAATTGAGGAATGGTACAGAAAGGAACTGGACAGGGACTAAAGACGAAACTTTGTTGTACACTGCAAGTAGTTGTGCGGCCATTCAAAGAGATGGAGAGAATGTTTCCAACAGTAAAAACTAATACACACAATTCATAAATCAATAGAGGTGCTGTTTATAAACAGGGCAAGAAATGAATTAGGAATTTTTAACTGCACATTTACAAATATTAGGGAAGGAAGACTTCTGCATACTACCTCATTATGCCAGTGATAGTATGATAAAATTAAATGGATAATTCTGTTATGAGAGAAAATAGATAATTTTGGCACGTGCATGGTAAAAAGCAGTATTTTTCCACATACTAAGAATGAACATTTTTCCTGTATCGGTGTCAAGTGAAAAAGGTGTGAGATTGACACCAAAGTTTTTTGCAAATTTGGCTATTAGTGCATTTCAGAGTCAGGATGGGCCACCACTCCAGCCACGTATTTACACTTTCATGCTGAAACAGAATTTACACTTAGAAATTATTAAACTAAGACAGGTAGACAAAAATACCTGCATCAATTACACACATTTATGAGCAAAACTAGGATAGGATTTGCATCTAGTACCTATCCAAAGGTTGGGTGAAACTGTCCAACATTTACATGTGGTTTGTAAATAGCATAATACCAAAAGAAACTGAAACAGGAACAGGTTCTGCCCTTGGAGCATGCTCTGCTATTCAACTGGATCATGGTTGATCCAACATTCCTCATGTTCACATCCTTGCATTTTCCTTGTAACTCTTGATTCCTCTACTGACTAAAAATCTGTCTCAGCCTTAAATATACACAAGAACTCTGACCCCACAGCTCTCTATGGCAAGGAATTCCAAAGACACTAAACTCTTGAAGAAGAAATTCCTTCTCATCTACAGTACTGTCCAATCTTTGCTTCCTCAACCTTAAGTGAGCTGCCTTCTTCCTCTTGACTAGGTGCTCCACATGTCTTGTCATTCAGGGTTCCTTCATTATACCATCCTTTCCTTGCCTCAGTGGGACACACCTATCCAGTACTTGTAGCAACAGCTCCCTAACAACCGCCACATTTCTGCTGTGCATTTCCCTGAGAACATCTGATCCCAGTTGGTGCTCTGTAGTTCTTGCCGAATAGCATTGTAATTCCTCCTCCCCCAATTAAATGCTTTCCTATACCATCTGCTCCTATCTCTCTTCATGGCTATAGTAAAGGTCAGGGAGTTGTGATCACTATCACCAAAATGCTCTTCTGCGAAGAGATCTGCCACCTGGCCTGGTTCGTTGCCAAGCACCAAATCCAATATGGCCTTCTCACTCATCGGCCTATTATATATTGAGTCAGAAATCCTTCCTGGATACCCCTGACAAAATCTGCTCCATTTAAACTATTTACACTTAGGAGGTTCTGGTTTATATTAGGAAAGTGGAAATCACCCATGACAACAAACCATATCTTGAAAATTAAAAACTTCTATTGCTAACTAATGCTGGCTTTACGATAATTTAAATACCGCAATCTATAATAAATTAATGATCTATGGAGGTATACAGCATGGAAACAGGCCCTTCCGCCCAGCTCGTCCACGCCACCCAGTTTTCACAATGAATCTGGTCCCAACTGACCGTGTTTTGGCCCCTATCCCTCCATACCTGTCTCATCCATTTACCTGTCCAAATGTTTCTCCTATGCCTTCTAGTTTTAGACTCCTCTACCATGGGGACAAGCTGTTGGCTATCTACCTTATACATGCCTCTCATGATCTTATGGACCTTTAAAATGTCACTCCTCAGTCTCCTTTGGTCCATGTAAAAAGTCCCAGCCTTTCCAGCGTCTCCCAATAATTCAAATCTTCCAGTCCAGGTACCATTCTGGACTGCATATACAGGAAGGCCACATACATGGGCCAAATGCTGAACTTCACTAGCAACCACCCCAACATACACAAACAGTGGTGCATTAACACACTACATAAATCAGCTATAGCACACTGCAACACCCCAGAACTCCAGAGAATGGAAGAGAAACACCTTCACAAAGCATTTACTGACAATGGATACCCAAGAAGTTTCATCCGTTGATGACTACAAAACAAACAGTTAGAGGACACAGTATTACAGAAGACACTAGTAGTGCACCCCTACATCAAAAATGTATCAGAAAAGACAACAAGAACCATTAGAACACATAAGATCATGATTGCACACAAACCTATATTAATACTGCGTCAAATGCTATCAAAGACTAAAACCCCATACCAATAGTAAACAGGACTTACTTGATATACAGAATTCCATGCAGCCAGTGCAATAAATATTACATTAGACAAACAGGGAGGAAACAGACGACCAGGATACACAAACACCAGCTGGTATAAAAAGACACAACCAATATTTACTTGCTACACACAGTCAATGAGGGCCATCTGTTCGACTGGGACAAAGTTGCCACACTGGGACAGTCGAACAACAGACATGCAAGGGAATTTCTGCAGGCCTGATTCCCAACACAGGACTCTATTAACAAACACACAGAAAAGCAGCCAGTATACAGACCGTTGCTAAAAAACAGTAACAGAAGTGACAAGATCCACCACAGCAGAGGATCATATAAATTTGGAATGGAGCAGAACACCAAAACTTCAATTAGAGGTCACATTGATGACGTTGCCTGTGAGGGTAATGGAACGTCTGCACAGCACGGAACAACCGGCTCAGCAAGTGAGCAAACAACTGCAGGTAGCATCCTAGTAAATCTTTTCTGCACTCTTTCTAGTTTAACAATATCCTGCCTCTTGTATAGCGACTAGAACTGCACTCCAAACGTGGCCTCACCAATGTCTTGTACAGCTGTATCAAGATGTCCCAACGCTTGTACTCAATATTCCGACTGTCAAAGGCAAGCATGCCATAAGCCTTCTTCACCATCCTGTCTACTTTCAAGGAGTTATGAATCAGGACCCGTGGATCTCTTTTGTTCTATAACACTCTCCAATCATTTGGACACAGAAGCAAAGTAATAAACTTTAAAAAACAACAGTTTACCATATGAGAACATCCTTCAAAAACAAAAGCCAACATCTATTCAGTTTTACAAATTCATATTGACTTTCTGCTCACTGCTCTTGCATGAGGATAAAGGTAGAAATGGAACAACCTTTGGCAGCATATTACTGAAGAAACATAAGATGATAGAAATGCTAAATGGCGAAAACAAAGACTAAACAATGAGAAATTGCACCTACAATGTAATTATGGCTTCATACTTAACAATTCTTGTGGTTTAGAGTTTTAAGGATTGTGCAGATATCTTTCTTTAAGAACAAAATCAAGAAAGAGACAGATTAAAACTTTTTTATGATGTAGATGTGCCGGTGTTGAACTGGGGTGAACAAAGTCAGAAATCACAAGACACCAGGTTATAGTCCAAACGGTTTATTTTGAAACACAAGCTTTCAGAGCCTCCCTCCTTCACCTAACACCTGAAGAAGGACTGAACCTCCGAAACAAGATATTTCTTGGAAGCCAAATGGTTGCAGATAATTGCTGCTCTTGGTTCCCTAAGCTCACTTCAGGGAAGCCACCTGTCTCTATAGTTGTGTCTTAAAGCTATTTTTTGTTTCAATAATGTTTTGCATACTTGGAATACAAGACAATAACATATAGGAACAGAAGATCGGTTCATTTGGCTCATTGAGTCTGTTCCACCTTTCAATGGGATTATTGCTGATCTGGTAATCTTTAACTTGGCTTTCCTTCTTTTACCTCATAACCCTGGATTCCCTTACTGTTTAAAAATATCTCAGCTTTGAATATACTTAATGACCCTGCGTCAACAACCCTCTGTGGTAAAGAATTCACCATTCTAAGGCCTATTAGACTTTTGTGCTTCCCTTTGATGAATCATTACCTTTTGGAGATGAGGTATGCAAACCTGCTCAATATTCAAAATATGCTTGTTTGTTGTCTATACAGTAATACAAGCAGGCTCAATTCTCTGAAACTAAAATGAAAAGGTAATCAATTCAATCTCTGTTCATGCAGGTCTTTTACTGGAGATGGGGTACTGAAATTATTCCTTAGAACTGTTGCCAATGAACATCAATATATGCACTGGCAAGGGAGTAGATGTCTATATGAACATTAGTAAGGCCTTCGACAATGTACCCCATGGCAGGCTGATACATGGGATCTGCAGTGAGCCGATAAGATGGCTACAGAACTTGCGTAGCCATACAAGACAGAATAGTGCTGGAAGGGTGTTTTTCAGATTGGAGACATGTGACCCGAGGTGTTTAGTGGGGATCAGTGCTGGGGCCCCTGTTTGTAATATATATAAATGATTTGGAGGACAATGTAGTTGGCATGATTAGTCAGTTTGTGGATGCAAAGACTGGGGAGCTGTGGACAGTGAAGAGGATTTCCCAAGGATATAGGACGTAGATGAGTAGAGACTTGACCCAGAGAAATGAGAGCTGGAGTTTAATATCGACAAACATAACGTGATGCATTTTGGGAGATGCAGTGCAGTAGCGGAGTATATAATAATGGAAAACTCTGGCATTAATACACAGAGGGATGTAGGCCTACAAATCCACAGTTCCAAGACAGTGGCAATACAAGTGGATACAGTGGTCAAAAAGGTATATATGGCATGCTTGCCTTCACTGGTTGGGGCGAGGAGGACAGAAATTAGAAAATCATGTTGCAGCTGTATTGAACTTTAGTCGGGTCACATTTGGAATATTGTGTACAGTTCTGCTCGCCACACTGCCAAAAGGATGTGGAGGCTTTGGAGAAGGTATAGAAATGGCATACCAGGATGTTCACTGGTTTGGAGGGTATTAGCAACGAGGAGAAATTGAACAAACTTGGTTTGTTTTGTATTGAACGCTGAAGAATAAGGGCAACCCGATAGAGTTTTAAAAAATTATGAAAGACTTGGATAGAATGGACAGTCCCAGAGTAGAAATGTTGATTACCTGTGTGTTTACAGTAAAACAGAACGAGTTTAACGGAGATGTAAAAGGCAGGTTTTTAATACAGAGGGTGATGAGAGTTAGAATGTGGTGCCAGAAGAGATAGTGGCGGCAGATGCAATAGCAGCATTTAAGAGGCATCTTGTCAAATATATGCATAGGCAGAGAGTAGAGAAATATGGATAGTCTGGAGGCTAAAGGTTTTTAGTTCAGAACGGCATCACATGTCAGCGTGATCTTGTTGGACCAGTGGGCCTGTTTCTGTGCTGTACCGGACTGTTCTTTCTTCAGGCATTCTACCCACCTGACATTCTACCCATTTACTGACCTCGGCTTTAAGCTCATCTGCCTTACCTACAATAAGGCGTAGAGCTGGATGAACACAGCAGGCCACGCAGCATCAGGGGAGCAAGAAGGCTGACGTTTCGGCCTAGAGCCTTCTTTTTCTGAAGATCCAAGAACCTGAAACCCTGCTCTTTGCACCATCTCCTTAGCCACACATTCATTTCATTCTTTGATCTTGAAATAACTCATTGCTCCCTTTGTCTGCTCCAGTTGACGAAGGTTAATCTGTTTCTCAGGTAAGTACCCAGCATTTCCTGATGGATCCATGTAATTCCAAGATTATGCAAATAGCCAAAAACTGCTATATTGAATAAAATAACACTATTTCCACTCCCTAAATAAAAATGTTCTCAGAATGCCTTTTTTTAGTGTAGAATAGACTGAAGATGGATGAGGCACATTTGCATAACGGTTGCTCATTAGGAAAGATAAATCAGGAGTTTATGTGTTAAAATGATCGGCGACAGGAAGGTCAGGGCCATGCTTACGCACAGACCAGAGTATTCTGCAATGCGGCCCCTCAGTGTGCGTTTGGCTTCAAACAAGTAATTAGGAAGGCAAATGGAATTTTGTCCTTCATTGCTAAAGGGAATGAGTTTAAAAGCAGAGAGGTTACGTTGCAGCTGTACAAGGTGCTGGTGAGGCCACAACTAGGCTACTGTGTGCAGTTTTGGTCTCCTTACTTGATGAAGGATGTACTGGCACCAGAGGGGTTGCAGAGGAGGTTCACTAGTTTGATTCCAGAGTTGAGGGAGTTGGCTTATGAGGAGAGACTGAGTAGATTGGGACTATATTCATTAGAATTCAGAAGATTGAGGGGGGATTTTATAGGAACTTATAAAATTATGAAGGGAACAGAAAAGATAGAAGTAGAGAGGATGTTCCCACAGGCAGGTGAAGCTAGGACAAGAGGGCATAGCCTCAAGATTTAGGACTGAATTGAGAAGGAACTTCTTCACTTAGAGGGTTGTTAATCTATGGAATTCCTTGCCCTGTGGAGTAGTTGCTGCTACTTCAGTAAATGTTTTTAAAGCTAAGGTAGTTTGTTTTGAACAATAAAGGAATTAAAGGATACGGTGAGAACGCGGGTAAATGCATCTGAGTCCACAAAAAGATCAGCCATGATCTTATTGAATGCCGGAGCAGGCTCGAAGGGCTGAACGGCCTACTCCTGCTCCTGGTTCTTACATTCTCCAAAGTAGAGCAGTCATTTACAACAACATGATTGGGTTTCCCTTGTCCTTATTTTTCATCCCAACAGCCTCTGCATTGAAAGAATCATCCTCTGCCATCTCAGACAACTCCAACAGATGCCACCGCCAAACACGTCTTCCTCTCACTCCCCTTTTTGTATTTCAAAGGGGCTGTTATCTCCCAGACACTCTTGCCTAATCCCTGATAACTACCAACAACATCCAACCCCCCTTCTCATGGCACCTTCCTATGTAACCGCAGTAGGTACAACACTTGCCCCTTCACCACTTTTCTGCTCACGATCCCAGGCAAAGAACCATCTTTCCAGATGAAGCAACATTTCACTTTTACTTTCTCCAATCTGGTCTATTGCATTCGATGCACCCAATGCGGCATACTCTTCATTGCAGAAACCAAAACAGACTGTTGACTGCTATGCACAAGTATGACCCCGATCCCGGTAACCAGTCATTTTAACACGGCATGTTGCTCGCCTGCTCACTTGTCTGCCCTCTGCATGCTGCACTGATTAAGCAAATCACAACACAGACTGGAGGAGCAATACTTCTTCAGACTAGGCACTTTGCCATCTTTTGGATTTAACACTGAGTTCACCACTTTCAGATTGTGAATTCACTCCCATTTCTTCCCTTTCTTTAACTTATGTCCCTCCCAGTGGATGCTGCCTGACTTCATAGAGTCCCTACAGTGTGGAAACAGGTCATTCAGCCCAACAATCTACATTGACCCTCCGAACAGAATCCCACCCAGACACATCCCCCTTCCCTATCCCTGTAACTCTGCATTTCTTATCGCTAATGCACCTAACTTACACATTTCTGGACACTTATGGGCAATTTAGCATGGCCAATCCACCTAGCTTGCATGTCTTTGGCCTGTGGGAGGAAACCAGAGCACCCAGAGGAAACCCACGTAAACCACAGGTTGTGCAAACTCCACACAGATAGTCGCCTGAGGTTAGAATTGAACTTGGGTCTCTGGCACTATGAGACAACAGTGCTAACCAGTGAGCCACCGTGCTGCCCTTGCTGTGATTTCCAATATATTTTGTTTTCAGCCTCGTAACGATGCTGGGTACAGTTTTGTTCTCCTTAGTCAAGGAAGGAATTCTTGCTTTGAGAGACACTGCAACAAATGTTCATCTGCAACACATGTTCATCAAACAATTCCTGGGATGAAGGGATTGGTTTTTGAAGAGAGTTTTAGTAGACTGAGCCTAATTTCCTGGCATCTACAAGAAAGAGAGGTGACCTGATTGAAAAATAATATTCTGAAAAGGCTTGTTGGTGTGTATGATGAAAGAACACTTCCTTCCTTCAGCAAGGGAGCATTGAACTGGGAACTGCAGTCTCACAATGAGGGGTCTTCCACTTTGGATTGAAATGGAAGGTTATTTCTTCTCCATCTTTGAGAATTTGTTTTTAAAAAGATGGTTATGAACCTTTTTTTTAAATCAACCTGTTCAGGGATGTATTACACACCTCTGGAGAAGCTGGGTCTTTAACCTGGGCCTATTTGCCAAGGGGTAGGGACACTGTCACTGTGCCACAATTTGGGTATGTTCAAGACTTAGATTGTTAGATTCTTGAATATTAAAGCAATGTTGAGATACAAGGATCGTGCAGGACTGTGGAGTTGAAGTGGAAGATCAGCCACAATCTTATTTAATGGTGAAGTAGGTTTGAAGTAGGTATGTGTCCTGAATAGTGTTCTTTACACCTATGAGATTTCAGACATGTATCTGTTCCCTGGTTCAAATTTCAACACTTCAAAACCCTTTTAGTCACACATGTAAAAATGTAACAAATACACACCTACCTTTTTTCTCCAATTTGCTCTAACACTGAAAAATCAATAAAATGGCTTTATTCAAAGGTTCAAGCTTAGGTTTGGGCTTAGATTTTAAATTTTATTGACACGTGCATTCGAGTAAAGAATTACAGTGTATAATATCGCCACACGTGGCACCATTTTAGGTACCAGGGTGTCCAGGTACAAAAAAAAAGTCTTAAGTGCAATGTAGCAAGAGAAATGAGAGTTAAAAAGTTAAGCATTACTTCATTGACTAGTAGAAAAATGAAATAGGTAATAGTTTTCACTAACATCTTCCAGGAACTAGGAAAATAACTAGGACTAACTAGGAAAATAAAGGGATAAGTTAAAACTTCAACAGTCTTTGATGAGTCCCGCAATT
This sequence comes from Stegostoma tigrinum, assembly GCF_030684315.1. Taxonomy (NCBI): domain Eukaryota; kingdom Metazoa; phylum Chordata; class Chondrichthyes; order Orectolobiformes; family Stegostomatidae; genus Stegostoma; species Stegostoma tigrinum. Next base: position 85,402,971 of record NC_081357.1, on the reverse strand, counting down.
ATCTCACTCACTGGGGACATCTCAGTTGTCTGTTCTCGCTGACGTCTGAGGACTGGTGACTTTGATGTTTGTTGATCAGGTGTAGATGGCAGTTAATTAGTTGCAGGGGACTGGTGGCGGAGGCACCAGGACTGATGGACTCTCTTCAAGCTATATCTTTCTTTTATTTTCATATTCTTAAATTATTCAAAACAGTGTCATTTTGTGGCAGCAAATGAAAGCTTTTCGGTATGTTTTATTTCTACTGTAATATATATGTAACAGTAAAATCAAGATCAAAAATCAAGAAGCTAGAAGTTGTTGTACATGCTGGTAGGAATGACATAGCTAGAGAAAGAGTTAGGGCTTTGCAGAATAAATAAAAGGTTAAGTCAAAGGTTAAAAAGTGAACAATCAAAAAGCGCAATCTCTGGTTTAATTATGATGCCAAGCTCAAGTGAGAGAAGGAATAAAAGGATAGGGGAGATAAATCAGTGGCTGAAGTGATGATGCAATGTGCAGGGATCCAGTTTCTTAAATCATTGGGATCTCTTCTGGGACAGAAAAGACCTGTTCAAAATGGATAGGTTTCACCTAAACTGGAAAAGGACCAATATCCTGGCGGGGAGATCAGCTAGTTCTATTTCAGGAGCCTGTAAACATTTGGGGAAAGGCTTCTTGCGTAACGGTGAAAATAGAAAGAAAGGTGAGAATGGTTTTAAATCAGAGAAGAGCGAGTTAATTAGAAAAGACAGATAAGAGCATGTCAGAGAATGAAATAACTCTGAATAATTAAACAACGTTTATTTCAAAGCAAGAGGTCTTACAGGTCAAGCTGATGAATTCAGAATATGTATGGAGATGTGGGACTGGGACGTCGTAGCTATTACAGCATCTTGGCTGAAGGAAGTACAAGACTGGCAGCTCTGTCTTTTAGGTATTATAGAAAGAGAAACAAGAGAAGAGAGGGAGTGGCATTTTGATTTAAGAAAAATATTACTACTGTAATTAAAGATGTTTCTTAAGGATCATTCAGTGAAAATATATGCGTTGAAATTAGAAATAAGAAAGGGGTGATCACATTGATGAGATTTTACCGTAGGCCCCTCAATAGTTAGAGGGATATTGAGAAGCAAATATGTAGAGGAATCTCAAAATATGGAAGAATAACAAGGTTGTAATAGTGGGGGATTTTAATTTTCTGAACATCGACTGGGATTGATATCATGTTGAATGTTTAGAATTTGTTAAATGTGTTCAAGAAAATTGTCTTTATCAATATGTAAATGTTCCTGCTGAGAATGAGCAAAACATGGCCTGCTCTTGGGAAATGAAGCGGGGCAAGCAACTTAAGTGTTAACAGGGAAATACTTTGTGAATGGTGATCACAATACTAGTTTTAAAATAGTTATGAGAAAGGATATGTCTTAATTGGAGTAAGGCACATTTTAAAAGTATAAAACAAGAACTTTCAAAAGTCGATTAAGTAGACTCTGCAGCTAAATAGATGATTGACAGGTGGGAGAGCAGTAGACCTTGTTTACTTGAACTATTAAAGCCTTTGACAAGGTTCCACATGGTAGGCCAAGTTAGATCACATGGGATTCAGGGTTAGCTTGCCATTTGAATACAAAAGATGGTGGTGGAGGATTGTGTTCTGCACCAGAGGCCCGTAGCCAGCCATGTTCCACAGAGATTGGTACTTGTCCATGATGCCATGCTAAATTGCCTGTAGCATTCAGGGGTATGTGGGTTATAGGGGGATGGGTCTGGGTGGGATGCTTTAAAGGGCGGTGTGGACATGTTGGGCCGAGGGGCCTAGGTAATCTAATTTTAAAAAATGGGGTATTGTGCACAGGGACCTCTGTTATAGGAAGGATGTTGTTAAACTGATGAGGGTTCAGAAAAGATTGACCAGGTTTTTGTGGGTCACGGAGGGTTGAGATATAAAAATAGACTGAAAACGCTGGGACTTTTTTCACTGGGGGTTAGGAGGTTGAGGGGTGACCTTATTGAGATTTATAACATCATGAGAGACATAGATAAGGTGAATGACAATAGTCTTTTCCCTAGAGTGGGTGAATTCAAAACTAGCAGCTATATTTTTTAAGGTGAGAAGGGAAACATTTGCCAAGGACACGAGGGGTAACTCTTTTATGCAGAGAGTGGTTCATGTGTGGAATGAAATGCCAGAGAAAATGGTAGATGTAGGTAGTTAGAAAGTTTAAAAGGGCGCGTATGTTCAAGAGGCCAAAAGTTTAAGTGTGACGTGTGAGGAAGGTTTTTTCATAAAGAGAATAGTAGGAGCCTGGAATGCAGTGCCAGAAGAGGTGGTGGAAGCAGGCACGTTGTCAACATTTAAGAGGCATCTGGATGGTTACAATAGGAAGAGAATGGAGGGATGTAGACTGAACGAGGGCAGTAAGTTTGTTGTTTAGTTTAGTCATGGAATGACGATCAGCACAGGCCCGGAGGACTGAAGGGCCTGTTCCTGTCCCTACTTCTCTTTTGTTCTTTTGACCCCAAGTGGGTACGTGAGATAATATTTAGGGGTCCACTCTGCTGAGGCAGCGATGGTTAAAACTGAATTCTGTCCTAGTTATGACAGCTGCGCTCATGCTCTAACACAACGTTGCACTGTCAGCCCTTTATTCAACTATTAGTTCTCATTGAGGGCACTTGACAATTTTCAAGTCTTCGTATGGAGTCACATTGGGAAACGTTTGGGAAGCACAACTCCACAAGAGAATCATGCGAGTTATTGCACTGAAGGAGCAGTCTCAAGTTTCGAAAACTATATATTGCATGGAATGGTATAATATTCCTCAACATCCCAGTCCCAGAAGTGAAAATATGTATAGAAAGAATTGTTCCTTACTAATAAAAAAATTAGTCAACCCATATAAGTAATATTATTAAATTAAGTAATTCACCTTCCTAACTCTCAAAACTGCTTAACTTTCTAGAAATTAAGAATAAGGTGGAACATTATCAACGAGTCTGGATTACTACAGCCTGTAAATTCAAGAAACTAAACACTATTTAGCAGAAAGCAACTGAATTAAGTGGCACCATGGCTCCTGGGCTCAATATCCACATTTCTGTCATCAAAGCAGTGTACCCATAGCATGCACTACCTGTGTGACAGTTATTTGCCAGGTTCACTTGGTTAGTCAGCGTGAACTCTATCACTGAGAAAGACAGGAACAGCATTTGCATGAGAGCAGTTTTATCTTTAAACTCCTCTCCAAATCAGACTGGTTGATTAGATTGAAGTTGTATTTACATCATCTGGTTCAAAGTTCTGAAACTCCCAGTGGGAGAACCACCATTACTCGGATTACAGTGGATTAAAGTGCATGCACCACCTTTTTTAAACAATAAAAAAGTGAGCCTACCAGGATTGTCATATTCCCAACTCGACACATTTGTTTACACAAAGAGACAGTAGTGATTTTCAAAATAAAACTGCAAACTGACCATAGTCTGCTAATGCTCCACAATTTGATTTACGCAGCTATTTTAATTATGACCAATTTTTTAAACAAAAAATGCATTTATAAATAATCTAAAAACTTTAATGATGTGGATAAATGCACCGAATGAGAAGATAATGAGCAGTAAGAAAACAGCACTATCTTAAATGTACTCAGTTATAATAAACATTAATATAATTATTTCAACAAGTTAATGCTTATGAAATCACATAATGGCGCATCAACCTAGCTAGTGCATATCACAGAAATAATTTCATATGCCTGCAACACTAAAACTGAGATTCTGAAAATAACTTCAATAAAACATACAAAGATTAATACTTTTTAAACCATTCTATTTGGCATTACGGACACAGGCTGACAGCATGTTTTTAAATACCAAATTCTGTAGACCTAATTCATAGGACAGATGCAAATACTAAGAATGTTCCAAAGATAAATATCAAACCTTAACATTACAAAATTTAAAATGCAAATTCATTTAAATTTTATCATAAATAGATGGATATCAACATCAAATCTTCAGGAAAGTTTAAGGTCCATTGTCTTTGGAAAAATGAACAGCCTAACATCCAATGTGTTCAAGATTATTTCAGACAGGATTAATTCAAGATGACAGATTAAAAAGTCCATTGCAGTTGTTTCCAATAACAGATAACACAATTTAGAAAAATAATTAGAAGTTATAAAAAGAAAGAGAAGTTAGACTTTTAGTTAATTACTTGCAATCAATTTAAATTACTTGCAAGTCAGGAATATTACTGGTCATTACAGTGAATTATATAAATATGTGTAAAGGCTAAAGAGTTGTATTTTAGCAAATCAAAAAGGCCAAGGTGAAAAATCAGGTAGTGGAACTCAGATCAATCAGAACATAAACACTTTGTTAGGATAAATTATATTGCTTTTCTTAGAAGTGTTTTTTCCCCTCCTAGGAGATTTTTTTGAGTAATTTTTCTGGAGGCCCATAGATTTACGAATCATATTCAAGCTAAATGAAGTCCAGATACACCAAGAATTCAATTAGTGGATAATTCAATCGTACTCATTCTACATTAGAACTTAATGACTGCACTCATCCCAATATTAATAAGCTATATCATATCAACACAATAAAGTAACATCAGATAACAGGCTTACTTAAGGTGGATTATATTCCTCTTATTCTCCCTTTCTCGACAAGGATGCCCTGATTTAATTAACTTATGACTAACTGCATAGCTCCTAGCTAAGCTAGATTGTTCAAGTAGTTACAAGATAATGTAGCCGTACAGTTTTCTAACAGTAAACGTAAAACAGTGGTAATCTCTGATTTGTGTTTACTGTGGAAATGGCAAATAGAGGTAGCTGTTGTTGAGATATTAGAGGAAGCGGAATAAATATGTCAAAGGGTGAACAGTCTCCTACCTACATTTAAAGTGAAATCTTTGAAGTCATAAATTTTACTTATGACCACATATTGCAGTACACTAAGTATTTAAAAAGAGATTATTTTGTTGGCCATGTTGGTCTTATCCCATTGGAACTGTAGGAGATATAAAACAGTCTACAGAGATAGCTGAATGCAAAGTCATTACAAGAACAAGAATCTAAAAGTTGAGACATTGGAAGTTAGGAGCTAATGTGAATCAGCCATGACAGGGTTACAGAACTTTTTGCAGATAGGATACAGACAAGGGTAAAGTGAAGTTTACAACTATTTGAGAAGAACCTAGCCAGGAGGATTTTCAAATAGTTCAGCCCAGACGTGACAAAAACACAATTAAATTTGTTGGTAGGTGAGCTGATGTGGGGGTTGATGTTGTTGCTGTTAATAACTGAAAGTAGGAAATCTCGTTTGTCAGGGAGGTCATGGAATCAAAGAGGACATGGACTTCCCTGTTACGTGGTTAAAGCAGAGACAATGTTTGGAAAGTGAGGAAATGGTGACAACATATACAGCTTAGAACCAGGCATGAAGAAAGAAGCCTTCATTTTTCCTCACCTTAATAGGATATCGCTGCTCATTTGTGACTGAATGTTAAACAAACAATGCGATCAAAGGCAGGAAGAAAAGGTGTCAGAAAGGTGCTTGATAGGGAAAACAGAGTTAATGGCATGGGGAAGCTGATCACTGTCAATGGATCAAATGGCCATAGACACAACCTTGGGGAGCACCAAAGGTACATATGGGGTTGAAAGAAATGCCAGTGTTGGGGGTTCACTGGCTGCAATCTGATACTCAGCAGCGTAACCATGTTACACACACCAACCGAGCTGTACAGGAAAATGGCACTGGTGAGAAATGGTTATGACCCACCATACCAAAGGCCACACAATGATGCACCATGGCTGGTCAACTAATAAAACAATCATTAGAGTCTAAAATAAATGCTAAAATGCACATTTTTTAAACAGTAGACAGAAGATGTTTATGAATGAGTGTTATAGTCAAGTTGCAACATTTGCCAGCTTTGAAAATAGTCTATTTGCAAAATGTAACATGGTGTTGTGGCTTTAATACAAACTCTTCAAGTTTATCTGACAAAAGGAAGACTAAACATTAATTTGCAAGAAACTGTATCAACTGACCTGCAGGTGCCTTGGCATCACACATCTTTGTCACCCAAGTTGCATTTGAATTCCCTTGCCTCGAGCTAAATGAAGTATGATTGATCTGGAAAAAATACACACACAAAAATATAAATATCTGAAGCTGTGTTTACTTAAAGCTTTCAGTCTCACATTCAGGAAATGTGATTAATGTAATGAAATGTTATCAAGGGTGAGCTGGCAAAATGGATACTAACCTGGGATAATGGAAACTGCAGATGCTGGAGAATCCAAGATAACAAAATGTGAGGCTGGATGAACACAGCAGGCCAAGCAGCATCTCAGGAGCACAAAAGCTGACGTTTCGGGCCTAGACCCTTCATCAGAGAGGGGGATGGGGTGAGGGTTCTGGAATAAATAGGGAGAGAGGGGGAGGCGGACTGAAGATGGAGAGAAAAGGGATACTCTCTCCACCTATCTTCTTTTCTCTCCATCTTCGGTCCGCCTCCCCCACTCTCCCTATTTATTCCAGAACCCTCACCCCATCCCCCTCTCTGATGAAGGGTCTAGGCCCGAAACGTCAGCTTTTGTGCTCCTGAGATGCTGCTTGGCCTGCTGTGTTCATCCAGCCTCACATTTTGTTATCTTGGATACTAACCTGGCTTTGTCATAGACAGAAGGTAATGGTGAAAGTACATTTTTGGAATAGAGGGTGGTGACCACTGGTGTTCTATCAGTGCTGAGGCATCTGCTGTTCATGGTGTACATAAATGATTTGAAGAAAATGTAGCTCATCTAATTAGTAAGTTTGCAGACGATACAAAGATTGGTGGAGTTGCATATAGTGAAGAGGACTGTCAGAGGATGTAACAGGATATAGTTCAGATGGAGGCATGGGCAGAAAAATGGCACATGGAGTTTAATCTAGAAAAAACGTGAGGTCATGCATTTTGGAAGAGCAAGTGCAGGTGAAAATTACACAATGAATGGCAATTATTCAGTGAATGACAGAACCCTTAGGGGTATTGATATGCAGAGGGATCTGAGTGTGCAGAAAGTGGCACTGCAGGTTGCTACGGTAGCCAAAAAATGGTTAATGGCATGCTTGCTTTCATTGCAAGAGGCATTGAGTATAAGAATGGGCAAGTTATGCTGCAGGTTTATAGAGCTTTAGTTAGGCCACACTTGGAATATTGCATACAATTTTGGTCAACACACAACCTGAAGGATGTGGATGCTTTGGAGAGGATACAGAAAATATGTTTACTAGGATGTTGCCTGGTATGGGGATTTTAGCTATGAAGAAAGGTTGAATAGGCTGGGTTTGTTTTCACTGGAACGCAGGAGGTTAAGGGACGACCTAATAGAAGTTTATAAGATTGTGAATGGCATGGATAGATGGAAAGCAGGATGCTATTTCCCAGGGAGGAGAGGTTAATTACTAGGAGACACAGTTCAAGGCACAAGGGAGGAAAGTTTGAAAGAGATGTTCACACAAAGGGTAGTGAGTTCTCGGAACACATTTCCAGAGGAGATAGTGGAAGCAGACCCAACAGCAGCAGTCAAGAAGCATTTGGATGAATACACGAATTGGGAGGGAATAGAGGGATATAGATCCTGTAAGTTAGTATGGAAGGGTAAAATGGATTGATGTAGGCTTGGAGGGCTAAAGGGCCTGTTCCAGCACTGTACTGTCCTTTGTTCTCTTTGGTAACCCTAGCACCTCACAACTAGGTTGACCTCATGGCAGTAAATTGTTTTCATGAAGTGAATATTTCCTGCCACTTTAGAGGGCATTTTTCCTAATAGCTGTGGTTTGCCCAAAATTAACTTTTAATGGCCAGAATACCAGTTCAGTACTGGCTCAAAAAAGTTGTTCAAGATAGCCAAGTCAGCTTCATTCTCAAATTAAAGATTTATTTTTATTATCCTCAAAATATCACTGATTTTTAAAAATAAGATACAAAAACGTGAGTAATCAGTAGTGATAATTTACAAATGGAAAAGGAAAGCAAACTGAGCAGTTACAGCATCTTTGAAAGTTATTCCACTTATTAATTTCAATACATGGGAACAATACAAATATGCAACTGCTGTGTTACTGTCTATCTCAAATTAGTTCTGGACAGTTTAGTGAGCAAATGGAGACTGTTTCCAAGTTGTACTATTAGCACATAGAGTATGGTAAACAATAGTTTGAATTTATGAGACAATTCAATTATCCATTTCACAATAGGTATGGATAAACTAATTCAGACAATGTAATTTACAGTGACCCTCACTGGTAAGATATCTCCAAAAAGATACTGAATCATCTGAGCAGATACGCTTCAGAAAGTTCAAACTGTTATATTCAGTTCTACGTTATGGTTGCTACATACAGGAAAGAATCAACTTTGTGTGATCTACTTGTAATGAATGCCAAAACGTTCACTTGATATGTCTGGGTTCCATCTTATACACAGCAATAAGATTTCTAAACCCGGTCTTTGGCAAAACATTTTTCACCATGCAACTCAACTGTCAATTTTCACTCCTTGTTAGAACACTTATTTGGTTAGAAGCATTTGGATAAGAGGATTAATACAAAACCTTAAATTCAAAATAGATTAGATGGGTAATTTTCACAACAGTAAGAGTCTGCAGATGATTTAACTGAAGAAATAACCATTTGCTCCAGTGTGCCTGTGACAGGCCTTGGTGTTGAGCAATTAGAAGCTAATCCTATTGATCTATTGCTCTGAATATTTCTCTGCTCCAAATGTGTTGCTTGGGAAATTTCGTATTTAAAAACGTACCAGACAAGCAATGAACGCACACGCCCAAGCAAATGTCAATCAGAATTTAAAATAAAACTTCACACAAGTTAAATTTGGATTAGAGATTAAATAAAACCAAAACATTTTCATTTTTTTTCTAGCATTATTAAAAAGATGCACTAACATATTTTAAAGAGCCCAATATTGCACTTAATCTTTTTTTATAAGTAGAATGATCTGATGTAGTGACTTTGAGGCATATCGGTGTTCTTTTGTTACCAACACACAAGATTTAATGATGTGGTAACGTTGACAGAAGGGGCACTTCTAAACTTCTGTGGCCGTTTGCTTTAGTTTAAAACGACACTATCATTCATTTCCCGGTTTGTGACAAAAGATAGGATTTAATTACACCTAGTCAGGAAAGACCAATTCATTCGGTAGTCAATGATTTTATTAGTAACTGCTTTGACAAGAAAATAAGGCACTACGTACAATAGTTTAAACTTGGTTTTAAAAAAATAACAGATCCGATCAAACCAATTTGTCCCTATTAATTAAAAAGGGATTGACACACGCAGAAATATTTTTCAGAAGAACGCCAAGGCTTCAAAAGATAAAGATAAATAGGCTCTAGCTCTTTGGTACTTGTCCAAAAGTTCCTGCTGATCTGTCCCTGTAGGAACAGGGAAGGGGCTTGGGAACACCACAAGTTCAGGAATGAAAGATGGCAAATAGTCACATTCTATTAAATATGTCTGTTTAAGGAGGATTTCTGAGGAAGGGTCACCAGACCTGAAACATTGACTCTGTTCTTCCCTTCGCAGATGCTGCCAAACTTGCTGCGCTTTTCCAGCAACTTTATTTTTGCTCTTGATTTACAGCATCCGCAATTCTTTCGGTTTTTTATTCTATTAAATATTTTGTTCAACTTATCACACATTAAAGAAATGAACAGGGACATGCATTTTAACAGAAGACCATGAAATGGAAGGTATAGTTATATTAAATTAAACTAAATGAGAAAAGCAGCCTTCAATTTAGCTGCAATGTAGGTGACTTCTAAAAGAAGTATGAATACAATGTTCCTATTAAATCTCAAATTTTGTACTTTAGGCAACTTCATTAAATTCAATAAACTCTTCTTTATATAAGGAAAATTTTAAAATCAGTGAACTAGTTATCACCTAACAGGGGACTCAATAAAAATTCATAGCATTCATGCAATTAGAAAAGTTAATAATTCCCAGTAATTTTTTATATGAAAATAAAATTGATACCTACCCTGTGGAATATATTCTGTTCCACCACTTAATGTACAGATTTACACTGCAACAGCAGCTGTCATGAGGGAGAATTAGATGGGTGGGTCATATTCACCATGTGGGTTTAAAACTAATCCTATCATTTTCCTACACCCAAGCTATCTTCAATAACTATAAATTGGGCTTTTTGGAAGGGTTGGATTTGAACTGTCATCTATAATACCTTTAAAATTTAATTCTAATTAAGGAACATCAAATAAGAGATTGCAGTCACTGATTCAAACAGTATTATTCAAGTACTGGGAACAAATTAAGAGACAAGCAAGAAATAATACCTATCTTTCGGAAAGCATCAGCCACAAATAAGAACAAAAGAAGGAACCAACTGGCTACGATGGTCACAGCTAGAGGATGCAAAGACCTAATTACATTAGATTCAATCACAACTCTACAGTAAAAGAATTTTTGCCCTTCCCTTCATCTGCCTACCCCCCCATTTCATAATAAGTAAAAAAAGGCTGTGGGTATACAGAAGAGATTTTAAGGCGTTTTGTTGGCACTTTTGAGGAATGACTTGATGACTGTCCAGTTGGGAAATGTGTTGAAAGTGACAAGAAAATAACAGATAATCAGATGTTATTTGCACCAAGTTAGCTGCTGAGATGTGTAGATCTTGTGAATCTGCTAAGACAGGCAACAGGTGTTGCATTAATATGTTGCCTGCAAGGCCAGGACACACTGACGTTTTACACAATTTACATTTTGACCAAAAAGGTATGGTTGATGACACTGGAAAAACTTTTTCTCAGATCAAATGAATAGGATTATTTTTCTACCTACAGCAGATGGTTTAAAACATCTTTCTTCATTCAATGTATTGGTGTGAACATTGCCAGAAAGGTCACCATTTAACACTCACCCATAACTGCCCTAATGGTGAACCAGAGGTGACCCAAACAGAGATGCATGGAAACATCACAGTCTGCAGGATTCTCACCTGGTCAATGGCCATCTTTGCACAGAACTATACTACTTTTCCTTCATTGTTGCTACATGAAAAACCTGTTTCCTACAGCACTCAGGTTGCAGCAGTGCAAGGCAGAGGCTCTCCCTCGCCTTCTGAAATGCAACTCATGATGGGCAACAAGTGCTGGTCTTGTCAACGATGCTCATTTACCATGAAAAATATATTTTAAAAAAATATTGCATGTTAATGATAATATTTTAAACTTCTGAACACAGCAAACATCTACCAAAAGATCTGCAATATACACTGTCATTTAATAGGACTCTCCCATAGGATAACAATGCATCTGGAGATGTCTCTTACTAAGATGCTACAGAAAGATCTAGTTTCCTGGAACTACTTCACCATGTCCATTCATACAACTCTTCTTTCAACCAAGAAGTCAGTAGATGACATTAAAGTACAGCTAACATAATTGGGCTAATATTCTAGATGTGAGTTTGCTCGCTGAGCTGGAAGGTTAGTTTTCAGATGTTTTGTCACCATTCTAGGTAACATCATCAGTGAGCTTCCGACAAAGCGCTGGTGTTATGTCCCGCTTTCTATTTATCTGGTTAGGTTTCCTTGGGTTGGTGATGTCATTTCCTGTTCTTTTTCTCAGGGGATGGTAGATTGGCTCCAAGTCAATGTGTTTGTTGATGGAATTCCGGTTGGAATGCCATGCTTCTAGGAATTCTCGTGCATTCAAAAAGAACGGGTACCCTATGAACACAGTCCACCGATTTCTCAGCAACAAACCCAAACAAACAGACAAAACGGGCTCAGAAACCATAACCACTCTCCCCTACATCAAAGACATTTCCGAAATGACTGCCAAACTACTCGGACCTCTTGGCATCAGGGTAGCCCACAAACCCACCAACACACTAAAACAGCAGCTAATGAACTTAAAAGACCCTATACAAACAACAAATAAAACGAACGTAATCTACAAAATACCTTGCAAGAACTGTGACAAACACTACATTGGACAAACTGGCAGGAAGCTAGCCACCAGGATACATGAACATCAACTAGCCACAAAACGACATGACCCACTATCACTCGTATCCTTACATACAGATAAGGAAGGACACCACTTTGATTGGGACAACACATCCATCCTAGGACAAGCCAAACAGAGACATGCACGAGAATTCCTAGAAGCATGGCATTCCAACCGGAATTCCATCAACAAACACATTGACTTGGAGCCAATCTACCATCCCCTGAGAAAAAGAACAGGAAATGACATCACCAACCCAAGGAAACCTAACCAGATAAATAGAAAGCAGGACATAACACCGGCGCTTCGTCGGAGGCTCACTGATGATGTTACCTAGAATGGTGACGAAACGTCTGAAAACTAACCTTCCAGCTCAGCGAGCAAACTCACATCCAGAACCTCAACCTGAGCTACAAATCTTCTCAAAACTCGCTGAGCTAATATTGTCTGCCATCGGGGTTAAAATACCCCAACATTATGATAAGATCAATTTCCCACAGAAATTGAGCAGACTGACCTAGAATTAATAAAATTCCAATAAGAGGCCAGTTGTATGACTAACAGCTTTGGGACTCAAAAACCATCTGGCTGGGAGGCAGGCGCTTTAGTCTTAATATCAGCCATATCCCTATAGCCACAAGCTTAACAAAGCTACAAATACATAACAACCTTGAATTAAGCAGTCTTAAGGAAAGGTTAAAACAGGGAAAACTGAAAGTACCAAAACAAACAGCAATAATGTGGCTTAACAGGTAGATATTTTCTTACCATTCACACATGACACTGATCCCATTAATAAGAAAATCCAATGTGCTTGCAAGAAGTAACAACAGAAAATATTTCTTCTTCATTTCAAGTTTTAAATTTTAAAAATCAATTTAACCATTTTTTATGATCTCCAAGTGGAAGCTGCAAATCAATATAATCAAATTTACTGAAAAATGCATGACTGAGGGAATTACCAGCAATCATTTTACCTGTTGTATTTTACTTCAATATGATTCAGAACTAATGCAAATTAGACACGAATTAAGAGGGAAGGATACTTCAAATAAAAAGTAAACTTCACTTTAAATAGTTGGTACAACCAAGATATATCTTACCTAACTACAATCATTAACTCAAGCCCAATATCTCCAAAACTCACAAAAGCATACCAACAAAGTTCCAGAAAATAACATTCTTCATTCTAACAGCAACCTCCACATTTGCGTTTCATGGGTACAATCATCATCAACAAGGCACATGCTACAAACCCTAGTTGCCCGGGTTTATGACAGTCCAGATGACGTAGCTTTCCAGGGTTTCTTTTCAGACGACCTCCTAATTATGCTTAGTTCAGAGTTTGGTCAATTCTGGACAAACATAAGCTCTTTATTACCTTTGAACTATTTACAGAACTGTCCAGGTTTTAGACCATCTTTGCTAGTTCGCACATTGCATCCAAGAGGTTCTGTTGTCTATTCTGCCAATAAGAAAAACTGACCTCTTGCTGATTTACGTCTTCTCGTACAAATTCAGCATTTTCTGTGCTTGTTTTCTTTCTGTTTTGTTCTGCAACTAGACACTGATGTAGCTCTTTGTTGAGTCAGCAGGTCTCTTTCAGGCCTGCTAGCTGCATGGTTTCTTTCATAACTTAATTTTTATCAATACTGCTTCCAAGTCAAGGACTGCCGGGCCACAAAGATTTATTTTTATTATCCAAGAAAATTACGATTCATGAAAACACTTAAAAGTAGTTTTTCAAGTATTTTTTCAAGCATCCCTAAAAGCAATTACAGATTCTGCAGACCTTTTCAAGAAACTCCTACTGTGCTGCGTTTGAGTCAAAGGTTGTAGATAGTTCTTCAAAGAAGGATAAGAAGTACAGTTTAACTCTTCCCTGTATGTCCAAAGATTCATTGCATAATCTGCTATTGAATTATATTCTTTTCTAGGGATAGGGAGAGTACATTAAAATTAAAGGCTAAAAATTGGACAACTTAAATTTTGAGGGTGTAATGTGCAACCTGCCTATGGCCATTCAGTTCAAGACAAATAGCATGCAAATTTGGTGCACTGACTCAACTGAACAGTTATCATGTAGGTGCAAGTGACCTTCATGCTGCTTCTCTCTGCTCCATGTAGTGTCTGGCCTCTGAATTTTACAGGAAGTCATGGCATATTGTTTGCTCTTTGGTTGAACTGGAGGATGCTGGAAAATCAACTAGGAAAATTCCAGGAATCACAATGGGCTAAGCACACAAGGCAGTGAGATCCCCAATTCAACATCCGTGTTTTAGAAGATGCAGTGAGCAATGAAAACACCAGTAGTGACGCTTCGTGATCCAGGATAGAGAAGATGCCCTCACAGCTTGGAGTTGGAGCCTGTTCAAAGAAATGAGGCCATCAGACATAGCAGTAATGCCGGGAAATTATAATGATCTCACATATAAGGTCAAGAAGATCTCACCACTAATCACTCACTCTGCTCAACATAATGTGTGCCTAGCAGAAATCAATGGCATTCAAGATTCATATCTAATATCGATATACTGAACCTCACCAGTACATATCATCCCGTACACCCACTTCTTATTGCTTCTATAGTTTTGTCAGGCAAACCACCGAAGGACAGTGGTAGATAAACACAAATTTTATGCCCTCTCTCCTTCAGAAAAAGGAAAGAGAGAGAACAAAAATTGGAAGTACTAGACAACCTGGGGCTAGAAGTTTCAAGAGCCCTAATCAACCCCTATAGGAGATGGCACTCAATCATCGGTCAAACATGGCCTGTGGAATCTCGGATCACCACAATGTCCAGAGTGACAGGACTTATAAATCTTATGACTCTTTTTGATTCCCTCTTTCATCCTGAGATTATCAAACCATTCAATACAGAAGAGGCCCTTTGGCCCATCGAGTCTGTTCCTTCAGAAGCCTGCTACTACCGATATTAGTCCAGATTTCCCATACTAGACCCACAGTCTTGAAGGTTATGACACCTCCCACCTCATCTACCCTTCCAGTGCAGTTGAGATGGGTCATCAGCTCTGTTTCAACTTTCACTGCAGCACTTTTATGTTTCGTCTCTGTAATGGAATTACGCGTGCACATTCAGGGCAGACTTCCCAGATGAAGCTATGAGATCTGTGGTTTGGGCCACACAAGCTCAGACCACTGCCTTTGTGGGTGAAGATCTCAGCTACAAAAGGCATACAGCTCTCAGAGCTGAAGCAGAATCCTCTCCCCACTCCCTTTTTCTGATGAAGGGTCTAGGCCCGAAACATCAGCTTTTGTGCTCCTACGATGCTGCTTGGCCTGCTGTGTTCATCAAGCCCCACACTTTGTTATCTAGCTCTCATAGCAGTTCAGCAATCTGTTTTCAAATGCACTATTAGCACAGCTGAAAGAGGAGAAAAAAGTATGGTCTATCAATCCAGGCTTCATTCTGGGATCAGACTTGACAAGTTGTATAACTTGGGATCATAACAAAACTTATATCAGAGTAGAATGCCAACATTAACCATTCAGATATAAACAAAATGCTATGTGTAGATTGATGCACATTGAGCAAAATGGGTTTGATTGCATCCTTGGGCGACCGTGTGAAGTTTGCACATTCTCCCCGTGTCTGAGTGGGTTTCTTCCAGATGCTCTGGTTTTCTCCCACAGTCCAAAAATGTGTAGACTAGGTGGACTGGCCATGCTACATTGCCCATAGTGTTTAGGGATGTGTAGATTAGGTGGCTTATAGGTCTGGGTGGGGTGCTCTGAGAGTCAATGTGGACTTGTTGGGCTGAAGGACATGTTTCCACACTGTAGGGATTCTATGATGATTGTATGGTCTATGACAATCGACTCAAGAGGTAAAAGAAGCTTGACTATCCAAATGTTGCCTTAGCATGATGACCAGGTTTGTTTGTTCTCATTAAATACAATTTCCAGTCTCTAAAAAGAGAATGAGAAAATGACAGGAAGCATCAGGTTGTAAAAAGAAAATGGAGGTAAGGACAAAGATACATCATTTTTGTTTTTCACAACAATAACACATTTTCTGAAATGGAAACACTGTTTTTCACTGGTAAGCTGACAGTGTTCGTAAGTTTGAGCAAGAACCTATTGCCAGAAAGGGAGGCTAGAGATGGGAACCCTCAAAACATTTAAGAACTATTTAGATGAGCACTTGAAACACCATGGCATACAATGCTACAGGACAAGTGTTGGAAAATGGAGTTAGAGCAGATGGGTGTTGATGACCGGCTCAAACATGATGGGTCAAAGGGCCTCTTCTCATGCTGTAAAAACTCTATGACTCTATCAATGTGTCAACACTACTGTGGGGCTCAAGCCAGAAATAGTACTGACCCAGATCTTCTGATTCAAAGGACATTGTTACAAGATGGATCCTGAAATATTTGTTGCTGGACACCTTAAACGTTCTGATGTACGGACTGGCTGGGAACTGCCTAGCAGTTTGAAACACCTGAGGGACAATTACCTAAGAGGTGGAAAAGTTCCCAGTTTGGTTAGATTCAGAGACCTCTGAAGGGTTTTGGCTCACTTGCCTCGATAGTTACCCAGGGAAAGTTAGAGGATTAAAGCTGTTCTAACTCCTGGGTAAATACAATGCTGAGTACCTGGCCAGCACTCAGATCCCTGTGGCAACTCCAACATGACCAACTCCCAAACCTACTACTGACCTGGCAGCCCTCCACCTTACTCACCTGTTGCCCTAGCTCTTTAACAACCCACCTTCTATCCTATCCCCTCACTTTCCACCTCACTACCTAGCAGCCTGGCCCCTTATGAACTTGCCATTTTACTCCCTAAATATTTACGTTACACTGGCCTTCTCTCTGTAGCTTGTCAAATTTTTTTTCTGACATTTAAACCCTGGAATACAGCAGTTAGAGTAAATAAAATGGCAGCATGGCTCAGCCTGCGATGTTAATTCAACACTCTGCCAAAGGAGTTTCAGATCAGGTTGTGCTCTACATTTTTCAACAGGCTCAAATTAGAAATTCCACCGGAACTGCACAGCTCTTTTGCAAGTTAAGAGGAGAAGAAAGGAGTGACAATTCCACAATGACTGCGTCTTTTCAGTAGGTTCAGCCTAATATTGTATGCCATGCATTAGAGAAACCCAAAGTGTGAAAACAGGAGCAATTGCTGGAAATGTGGAAACTAGTTAAACATGTTTGAGGGTTGCGTTAAAAATTAATTTTAGCTACGGCTACATCATAATGCAGGCTCCTCCTCTACGAAAGTAAACTATGCAGCAGTCTACATGGATTAACTTTTAAAAGAAAGCTCACTCTAAAATTAAAATTAATTTCATAAAACCATTTATGAACTTTACAGATAAACTATGAAAAGACTTCTGGTCAATAATGAAACATAACATAGCATGACTGAATTTAAACAGCAACTGGAAACATTTCCTCATTCACTTGCAAATAGAAGTATTGTGCACAGGGTGAGGACGAAGAGAAGTAATGTCACAAAAGGATCCTGCACACAACATATGAACATACCTATCAGGAACAGCAGTAACCATTCAGCCCCTTGAGCCTGCTTCGTCATTCCACATGATCATGGCTAATCTGATTTTAACACTGCAACAATACGTGCCTTTAAGAGGGTTTTATATTGTCTTGCTTCTTTTGAACAGGAATCAATCTGGTGCTGAGATTCTTCTCCACGGAAAGCAGAGCAGATAGCTCTGGATTTAAAAAAAATAGATAGAAGAGGTGTGAGAGATTGGAGTCAGGTTCATACAGACCCAGGGTTTTAGTTTTTGTTTGTATTTGTTGAAGTTGGGATTTCTGGAATTGTCACTGCTAGATACAGCTCTTTCTCTGCTGTTGCAAAAAGCTGGACTTCTTTCTCTGCTATTATTCATTCTGTTGGTGTTGCTTCTCCTGGACTGAAGGTGAGAGCAAGAGAGGGTAGTTTGTTTCGCTGAATTTGCCTTTGGCAAGGGTGTGTTATTAGGATGCTGCTATATTGGAAATGCTGATCAGGAGTAGTTAAAATAAATATTACATTAATGTATAACTTGTGCCAGCAGCCTACAGACAACATTTTCATAATTTAAGGAGAGAACTTGGTCAAGCGTACATAGAGTTTGAAAAGATAAAACAAAAGTAATTTTGAGAGGTGGATAAGGGCATTGAAAATAGATCAAATGAATGATGCTCTCAGAGGGACTGTTGTTTTGGAGGAAATCAAAAATTCACTTTCTCACCGGTGGTGACATGATGACTAAGGGTTGAGCAGTGCTGCCTCCCAGCGTCAGGGACCCCGCTTCAATTCCAGCCCTGGGTGACTGTCTACGCGGATTTGTACATTCTCCCTGTATCTGTGTGGATTTCCTTCAGGTGCTCTGGTTTCCTCTCACAATCCAATGATGTGCAGGTTAGGTGGATTGACCAGAATAAATGTCCCTAGCATCTAACCATGTGCAGGCTAGCTGGATTAGCCATGGGAACTACAGAGTTACAGGGATTGGTGGGTCTGAGTGGGGCGGTCGTTGGAGGGTCAGTGTGGACTCGATGGGCAGAATGGCCTACTTCACACTATAGGGATTCCATGATTCAAGCAGTGAGAACTCATGTGGAAGAGCACAGAGTTAAAACAACAGGATTAGCAGTCGATATTGCAGATGATAATGAGTTAGTTCATAAATCCAAGTTTGGCTTCCAACATCAGTTTCAATCTGAGAGGAATAAAACTGGGGAAGATGAGGAAGATAGCTGACTACAGGTTAAAAAGGAAATCCATGGTGGGGAGGGGGCTGGGTGAAGAGAAATAAAATACCTTGGGTGTTTTCACTGTAATAAAGGAGGTCACATGAAGTTAGTTTTGATGGTTTAAAAAAATGCACGGGGAAGACATATGTGATAAAACAGAATGAGCCAGTGGGTTTTGTTAAAGTGGTAAAGCAAAGCACAGGTGAAACAAGCATGCCATAAAAGAATGTACAGCCTGGTCAGGGATTGGTTCAAAACAAGTGGCACATCTCTTCAAAGAATTTACTTACATGGATAAGGTTTACCTAACTCTTGACACATGAGTAAAGAAATTAAGATTTTAAGGGATACGGGTGAAATTCAATCTTTGATGGTGAGAGATGACAAGATATATAATTCAGAAGGCATAATGTCAGAAAAGGTTGTAGTATGTGGAATTCATGGAGGGAAGAATAATGCTCCATTACATAAGGTGAAGTGATGGTAGGAGTACTATAGAAATTCTCAGTTCCAGAAATACAGTTTATCATCATTAATGATGGAGCTCGATCACAGGTGGGAATGATGTCTACTGTGATTGAAAAGCTGAAGGAAAATCAGACAACTGAGGTGTTACAGGAAGTAAATCTTTGGGAGTTTTACGGACTGTGTAGTAAAAAGGTCACAAAGCCACAGATTGAAACTGGAAGAGATGTCAAAGAGTATCGATTAAGAAGTCGAAGTTTGATTATCAGAAATAAAAATTAAAAGGTTGAGAAGAAGAAAACAACAGCAGGTGCAGGACAATGTGGATAATTTTAGTTCAGAGAGGTAAGGTGAATTATAACAAAGGCAAAGCAGTTATATCAAAAATCATACACTGAAGAATCCTAGAATGTTATCACCATAAAAATGGAGTCTTCATGAAGAAATGGAGACCATGTATTATTCAGGCTAATGAAAAATGGGCAGAAATTCATCAAGTTGTATCACCAGTGAGTTACAGAAAGGAAGTGTTGTGGATAGCACAAGTTACCAGTAGACGGTCATTTGGGAGTAAGGAAAACTCAAGTCTAAATACAAACATTTTTGTTGGCCTGGATTGCATAAAGATGTGACTGAATTTTGCAGGACATGTCACATGTGTCAAGTAGTAGGAAAAAATCAGGTAGTGATAAATTCATTTAATACCCCTTCAAGCATTTAGAATCATAGCAGTGTACAGCATTGAAATAGGCCCATCAGTCCAACTCAATCATGCTGACCAGATATCCTAAATTAATCTAGTCCTAATTGGCACCATGTGGCCCATATCCCTCTAAACCCTTGCTATTCAAATACCCATCCAGATGCCTTTTTAACATTGTAACTGTACCAGCCTCCAACACTTCCTCTAGCAGCTCATTTCATACATATTACCTTCTGCGTGAAGGATTTGTCACTTCAGCGCCTTTTAAATCTTTCTCCTCTCACCTTGAACCTATGCCCCCTAGAATTGGAATTCCATACCCCAGAGAAAAGGACCTTGGCTATTTACCCTATCCAGGCCCCTCATGATGTTATAAACCTCTAGAAGGTCACCCCTCAGTCTCTGACACTCCAGGGAAAATAACCAGTCTATTCAGTCCCTATACCTCAAATCCTTCAGCCTTAGTAACATGCTTGCAAACCTTTTCAAACCTTACAAATTTCACAATATCTTCCTTTGGCAGGTGGACCAGAACTGAATGCAGTGTTCCAAAAGTTGCCTAACCAATGTCCTGTACAGCGGCAACATGAGCTCTCAAGTCCTGTACTCAATGCACTGATCAATAAAGGCAAGCAGACCAAATGCCTTCTCCACTATCCCGTCTACCTATGACTCCACTTTCAAGGAACAATGAACCCGCAATCCAAAGTCTCTTCATTCAATAACAATCCCTAGGATCTTCCCACTAAGTGTATAAGCCCTGCCATAATTTGCCCTACCAAAATGTAGCACCTCACATTTATCTAGATTAGTCCCCATCTGTTAACTCCTCAGCTCATTGGCCCATTTGATCGAGGTCCTGTTGGACTCTGGAGGTAACCTTCTTCGTTGTCAACCACACCTTCAATTTCGGTATCATCCGTAAACTTTCTAAGCATACCTGCTATGATCACGTCCAAATCATTTATATACATGGCAAAAATTAGTGGAGCCAGAATCAATCCTTCTGGCACACTGGCAGTGCATAAGACCATAAGACATAGGAGTGGAAGTAAGGCCATTTGGCCCATCAAGTCCACTCCGCCAGTTAAATCATGGCAGATGGGCATTTCAACTCCACTTCCCTGCACTCTCCCCGTGGCCCCTGATTCCTTCTGAGATCAAGAATTTGTCGATTTCTGCCTTGAAGGCATCCAACGTCCCGGCCTCCACTGCACTCCGTGGCAATTAATTCCACAAGCCCACCACTCTCTGGCTGAAGAAATGTCATCTCATTTCAGTTTTAAATTTACCCCCTCTAATTTTAAGGGTGTGCCCACGGGTCCTAGTCTCCCCGCCTAACGGAAACAACTTCCGAGCGTCCACCCCTTCTAAGCCATGCATTATCTTGTAAGTTTCTATTAGATCTCCCCTCAACCTTCTAAACCCTAATGAGTAGAATCCCAGGATCCTTAGCTGTTCATCATATGTTAAACCTACCACTCCAGGGATCATCCGTGTGAATCTCCACTGGACACGCTCCAGGGCTAGTATGTCCTTCCTGAGGTTGGGGCCCAAAATTGGACACAGTATTCTAAATGGGGCCTAACTAGAGCTTTATAACGCCTCAAAAGCACATCGCTGCTTTTACATTCCAACCCTCGAGATAAATGACAACATTACATTCGCTTTCTTAATCACGGACTCTACCTGCAAGTTAACCTTTAGAGAATCCTGGACCAACACTCCCAGATCCCTTTGTATTTCTGCTTTACAAATTTTCTCACCATTTAGAAAATAGTCCATGCCTGTATTCTTTTTTCCAAAGTGCAAACCTCACATTTACTCACATTGAATTTCATCAGCCATTTCCTGGACCACTCTCCTGAACCACTCTCCTGAACTGTCTAAATCTATCTGCAGTTTCCCCACCTCTTTAGTAGTACTTGCCTGTCCACCTATCTTCGTATCAGCGGCAAACTTCACCAGAATGCCCCCGGTCCCTTTCATCCATAATCATTAATATACAAGGTGAACAGCTGCGGCCCTAACACTGAACCCTGCGGGACACCACTCGTCACCGGTTGCCATTCCGAAAAAGAGCCTTTTATCCCAACTCTTTGCCTTCTGTCAGACAGTCAATCCTCAATCCAAGCCAGTAGCTCACCTCGAACACCATGGGCCCGCGCCTTGCTCAGCAGCCTCCTGTGAGGCACCGTATCAAAGGCCTTTTGAAAGTCTAGATAGATAACATCTACAGGGTTTCCCTGGTCTAACATACTTGTTACCTCTTCAAAGAATTCTAACAGGTTTGTCAGGCACGACCTCCCCTTACTAAATCAATGCTGACTTGTTCTAATCTGACCCTGCACTTCCAGGAATTTAGAAATCTCATCCTTGGCAATGGATTCAAGAATTTAACCAACTACCTACTTGTTGAGTAGATTAGGATTATTTTCATCAGAAAGACGGAGATTGAGGGGGGACCTGATTGAGGTCTACAAAATCATGAGGGGTATAGACAGGGTGGATAGCAAAAAGCTTTTTCCCAGAGTGGGCGACTCAATTACTAGGGGTCATGAGTTCAAAGTGAGAGGAGGAATGTTTAAGGGAGGTATGTGTGGAAAGTTCTTTACACAGAGGGTGGTGGGTGCCTGGAACGCGTTGCCAGCAGAGGTGGTAGACGCAGACACGTTAGCGTCTTTCAAGATATATTTGGACAGGTACATGGATGGGCAGGGAGCAAATGGACACAGATCATTAGAAAATAGATGACAGGTTAGACAGAGGATCTTGATCGGTGCAGGCTTGGAGGGCCGAAGGGCCTGTTCCTGTGCTGTAATTTTCTTTGTTCTTTTCTTTGTTCTGATCGAGGTTAGGCTAATTGGCCTATAATTTTCCATCTTTTGCCTCGATTCTTTCTTAAACAAGGGGGTTAAAACAGCAATTTTTCAATCATCTGGGGCTTTCCCTGACTCCAGTGACTTTTGAAAGATCACAACCAAACCCTCTGCTATTTCCTCAGCCACCTCCCTCAGAACTCTAGGATGTAGCCCATCGGGGCCAGGAGATTTATCAATTTTTAGACCTTTTAGCTTTTCTAGCACCTTCTCTTTTGTAATGCCTACCATACTCAACTCTGCCCCCTGACTCTCCCTAATTGTTGGCATACTACTCATGTCTTCTACTGTGAAGACTGACGCAAAGTACTTAAGTTCTTCAGCTATTTCCTTATCGCCCATCACTAGCCTTCCAGCATCAGTTTGGAGTGGCCCAATATCTACTTTTGCCTCTCGTTTGTTTCTTATGTATTGAAAGAAGCCTTTACTATCATTTCTAATATTACTAGCTAGCCTACCTTCATATTTCATCCTCTCCTTCCTTATTGCTCTCTTTGTTATCCTCAGTTTGTTTTTGTAGCCTTCCCAATCTTCTGATTTCCCAGTGCTCTTGGCCACTTTATAGGCTGTCTCTTTTTCTTTGATATATTTCCTGGCTACCATTGTCAGCCATGGCTGCCTAATCCCACCCCGAATAATCTTTCTTTTCTTTGGGATGAGCCTCTCTACTGTGACCTCAATTACACCCAGAAACTCCTGCCATTGTTGCTCTACTATCTTCCCCACTAGGCTCTGCTTCCAGTCAATTCCTCTCTCATGTCCCTGTAATTACCTTTATTTAACTGTCACCATTACATCCGATTTTGCCTTCTCTCTTTCAAACTGTAGACTGAACTCTACCATATTATGATCGTTGCCTCCTAAGTGTTCCCATACTTTAAGGTCTTTTATAAAGTCTGACTCATTACATAGCACTAAGTCCAAAACTGCCTGCTCCCTTGTGGGCTCCATCGCAAGCTGTTGCAAAAAGCAATCCTGCAAACATTCCATGAATTCCCTTTCTTTGGATCCACCGGCAACATCAATTATCCTTGTTGCTTCTTTAAAAAAAATCAATCAGGTTGTTGAGACGTGACCTTCCCCAGACAAAACCATGCTGCCTGACACTAACTAGTCCATTTTCTTCCAAATGTGCATATATCTTGTCCTTCAGTGTCTTGTCCAAAAGCTTGCCCATCACAGGCGTCAAGCTCACCAGCCTATAGTTTCCTGGATTATCCCTACATCTTTTCTTAAACAAGGAAACAGCATATGCCAATCTCCTGTCCTTGGGAACTTCACATGTGGTCTATGAGGATGTGAAGATATCTGCCAATGCCCCAGCTATTTCCTCCCTTGCCTCTCTGAGTAACCTGGGGTAGATCCTATCTGATCCTGGGGACTTTCTATCTGAATGGAATTAAGGATTCTCAAAATGTCCTCTTTCAATATGCTGACATTCTCTTAGAGTATTTACACACACACATCACTGACCACAACATTAGTCATGTCCTTCTCCTTGGTGAAAGCCGATAGAAAGTACTCATTCAGGATCTCCTCTGCTTTCTGTGGCGCCATGTCCAACTTCCCTCCTTCATCCTTGAGTGGGCCTACTCGTTCCCTTGTTACCCCCCTTCTCCTAACATACGCATAAAAGTCTTGGAAGATTCTCCTTAAAGGCAGTTCATGGTCACGTTTGGCTTTCCTAATTGCACATTTAAATTCCTTCCTAATTTCTCTGTACTCCTCCAGGGCTTTGTCAGTTTGTATGCAATGGAGCAGATTCAAAGATTGCATATCCACCATTCAAATGGCACAAAAAATTTTCAGAGAGGAAGTTAGTACCTATTTAATGAAAAATGGCTTCCTGGTGGAAAATGAAAATGTTAGTGACCACTTGATCCAAGGAATCACCTAGCTATGCCATCTGTCAGACACAACTGAAGTCTTTAAAACAGAGTACAATTGCACAAGTTGCTAAGTTCAGTGAATATAGATCCAGAAATTGATGCTTTATTTATCTTGCTGTGAAGACGTCAATGGTTTCCTTCATCAATATGTCTGCAACTAAGTTTGAACATCAAACAAGCGTGCAGATAAGATGTTGCTATTGATATGTAAGCTGTGTATAGCGCTTGCAAGACGAAGGAATCCCCCATTGTGTACCTGACAAACTCACTAAGAATTGGATTTAGTAATTTAATCAAACATTTAGCTAGTCCATGCTGCACATAACTGGTTATTGATAAAACAGGGCATTAACAGAACATTCCTGTGACGAGTCTTTAGCAGCTTGGACTGACAATGAGAGCAAATCCTATCATATACATTGTAAGGTAACTCTTAAAAAATCTTGGAATTTTCTTTCAAGTGAGGCTGTACACTAATCTGCTAAGTAAGAACTCTTTCCATAAGACCACAAGAAACAGGGGCAGAAGTTGGCCGTTCACCCCTCAACCTTGCACTACCATTCAATAGGATCACGGCCGACCTGACATTCCACATGTTCACTTTCCCGTATTTCCCCATAACCCTTGACCATCAAACTGATCAAGAATTGACTTATTTCAGAATTAAATATATGCAGGGAGTCTCCCCCAACAGCTCTCTGTAGCGAGAACTGACAAATGTTCAACCTCGAGAGTCTCACCAACACCTTATACAATTGCAGTAAAACCTTTCTACTGTTGTACTTAAACCCGCATGAAATAAGGGCCAACATTCCATTAGTCTTCCTTATGACCCGCTGCATCCATGAACTAGCTTTCTGCGTTTTATAGAACATAGAACAATACAGCGCAGAACAGGCCCTTTGGCCCTCGATGTTGCACCGACCTGTGAACTAATCTAAGCCCCTCCTCCTAAACAATCCCATCATTCTCCATATGCTTATCCAAGGACTGTTTAAATGCCCCTAATGTGGCTGAGTTAACTACACTGGCAGGCAGGGCGTTCCAAACCCTTACCACTCTCTGAGTAAAGAACCTGCCTCTGACATTTGTCTTAAATCTATCAACCCTCAATTTGTAGCTATGCCCCCTTGTACAAGCTGACGTCATCATCCTCGGAAAAAGACTCTCACTGTCCACCCCATCTAATCCTCTGATCATCTTGTATGTCTCTATTAAATCCCCTCTTAGCATCCTTCTCTCCAATGAGAACAGATCCAAGTCCCTCAGCCTTTCTTCATAGGGCCTGCGCTTCAGACCAGGCAACAATCTGGTAAATCTCCTCTGCACCTTTTCCACTACTTCCACATCCTTCCTGTAATGGGGTGACCAGAACTGCATGCAATATTCCAAATGAGGCCACACTAGCGTTTTGTCCAGTTGCAGCATGACATCACAGCTCTGGAACTCAATCCCTCTACCAATAAAATCTAACACACCGTAAGCC
This sequence comes from Stegostoma tigrinum, assembly GCF_030684315.1. NCBI lineage: Eukaryota > Metazoa > Chordata > Chondrichthyes > Orectolobiformes > Stegostomatidae > Stegostoma > Stegostoma tigrinum. The sequence goes on along the minus strand of NC_081357.1, from coordinate 85,376,771 downwards.
TTCTTAACAGCACTATCAACCTGGGTGGCAACTATCCTGAGTTCTTCTGTATTGCCACTTTCTGCAGATTTTTTCCTATTTAAATGGCACTGTTCTTTTGTCTTCCCTTCCAAAATGAACAACTACACATTTTCCCACATTATATTTAATATGCCAACTTTTTGCTCATTGACTTAATCTATCAATATCTCTCCATAATCTGTCAATATCCTTCTCGCAACCTGCCTTTCCACCTACTTTTATGCTGTCTGCAAACTTGGCTTCAGTACATTTACTTGCTTCCTCCAAGTCATTAACTGGTTGTGGTTCCCTGTGAAACCTCACTGGTCGGAGGTCGCCAACCTGAAAAAGAATCCTTTATTTCCACTCGCTGTTTCCTCTCCATTACTCAATTTCAAGCATTTTAGCTCCAACACCGTCGGTTGTTATCCAATCACTTAACCTTTCGTGAGTAGCTTGTCGAATGCCCTGTGTTTGTCCAAATTCAATACTCTCCCCACTCTGGCTGAGACTTTCTCAGAAAACGCTAATAAATTAGTCAGACACAATTTCCCATTTATGAAGCCATGCTGACTGTTTGATTAGATTATAATTTTCCAAATGTTCTGCTATTACATTCACAATAACTGATTCCAATACCGACAATAGATGTTAGGCTAATCAGCCTACAGTCACCTGTTTCTTGCCTCACTCACTTTTTGAATAGGGGTCTCATACTCAAGAACAAAAACAAAGTTGCTGGAAAAGCGCAGCAGGTCTGGCAGCATCTGTGAAGGAGAAAACAGAGTTAACGTTGAGTCTGGTGACCCTTCCTCAGAACTCATACTGGCAGTTTTCCAATCCTCTGTCACTTCTTAAGAATCCAATTTTTTTTTATGATCAACGCATGCACTAACTCTGTAGCTACCCGCTTTGAGATCCTAGGATAGAAACAATCAGGGCCAGGGTACTCTGCCTTTACCCCATTAGTTGCCCTAATACAACTTCACTAGCGACGCTGGTGGCACTTAATTCATTCCCTATATTCTTTGGTAATAATGGGATATTCGAGGTGTCTTTCACTGTAAAGACTAATGCAAAATACCTGTTTAACTTCTCCACCATTTGCTTGTTCTCCATAACAGTCTCCCCAGATTAATTTTCTAAGGTCCATGTTCACTTGGGCTTCTCTCTTCCTTTTCATATATTTAAAGAAGCTCATATTGTCAGTTTTTCTATTCCTCATTAGTTTAATCCTTTTAGTTTATTTTTTACTGTCTTTATTATCTATTTCTATCTTCCTTTGCTGGATTCTGAATTTATTCCAGTTTTAATGGCTATCACTCACTTGGGCCTCCTCAGATAGAGATTGAGGGAGTTGATGTGCTGGAAATTTTGGCAAACATTAAGATTGATAAGTCCCCATGACCAGACCAGATTTATCCTAGGTTGCTCTGGGAAGCGAGAAAGGAGGTTGCTAAGCCGCTGGCGAAGATCTTTGTTTCCTCACTCTCCACGGGAGTCATACTGGAAGACTGGAGGGAGGCAAATGTTGTTCCTCTTTTCAAGACAGGGAATAGGGAAATCCCTGGAAATTACAGACCAGTCAGTCTTACATCTGTGGTCAGCAAGGTTTTGGAAAGAATTCTGAGGGATAGGATTTATGACTATTTGGAAAAGCATAGAGTGATTAAAGGGAGTCAGCATGGTTTTGTGACGGGCAGGTCATGCCTCACAAATCTTATTGAGTTCTTTGAGGAGGTCACGAGACAGGTTGACGAAGGTCGAGCAGTGGATGTGGTGTACATAGACTTCAGCAAGGCATTTGATAAGGTTCCCCACGACAGGCTCATTCATAAAGTCATGAGGTATCGGATACAGGGTGATTTGGCTGTCTGGGTTCAGAATTGGTTGGCTGACAAGAGACAGAGGGTGGTTGTAGATGGTAAGTATTCTGCCTGGAGGTCAGTGCTGAGTGGTGTCCCGCAGGGCTCTGTTCTTGGGCCTCTGCTCTTTGTAGACGTTATAAATGACTTGGATGAGGAGGTTGAGGGGTGGGTTAGTATGTTTGCTGATGACACAAAGGTTGGAGGTGCTGTTGACAGTATCGAGGGCTGTTGCAGGCTTCAGCGAGACATTGACAGTATGCAGAGCTGGACTGAGAAATGGCAGATGGAGTTCAACCTGGATAAATGCAAAGTGATGCATTTTGGAAGGTCGAACTTAAATGGTGAATATAGGATTAAAGGCAGGATTCACGGCAGTGTGGAGAAACAGCAGGATCTTGGTGTTCAAGTGCATAGCTCCCTCAAAGTTGCCACCCAAGTGGATAAGGTTGTTAAGAAAGCATATGGTGTTTTGGCGTTCATTAATAGGGGAATCAAGTTTAAGAGCCACAAAACCCTGGTGAGACCACACTTGGAATATTGTGTCCAGTTCTGGTCGCCCTATTATAGGAAAGATGTGGAGGCTTTGGAGAGGGTGCAAAGGAGGTTTACCAGGATGCTGCCTGGACTGGAGCGCTTGTCTTATGAGGAGAGGTTGACTGAGCTCGGACTTTTCTCTCTGGAGAGAAGGAGGAAGACAGGTGACCTGATCGAGGTGTACAAGGTAATGAGAGGCATGGATACAGTCGATAGCCAGAGACCTGTCCCCAGGGCAGGATTGACTGCCACGAGGGGTCATAGTTTTAAGGTGTGAGGAGGAAGGTATGGAGGAGACGTCAGAGGGAGGTTCTTCATCCAGAGAGTTGAGAGCTCATGGAATACTTTTCCAGTGGAAGTTGTGGAAGCAGAGTCATTAGTGACATTTAAGCGACTGCTGGACATGCACATGGACAGCAGTGAGCTGAGGGGAATGTAGGTTAGGTTAGGTTATTTTATTTTATTTTCGGATTCGGATTATTCCACGGCACAACATCGTGGGCCGAACGGCCTGTACTGTGCTGTACTTTTCTATGTTCTATGTCCTTATATGCTTTTTTCTTTCAACTTAATACTCTCCTTAATATCCATAGTGAACCATGGTTAGTTTATGCCTCTCTTAAAATTTTTCCTCCTTATTGGAATGTATTTTTGCTGAGAATTATCGACTGCTTCTTTAAATGTCTGCCACTGCTGATTTATCACCGAGTTCGCTTTCAGCTAACTCCACTTCATACAGTCATAGAGATGTACAGCATGGAAATAGACCCGTCAGTTCAATTTGTCCATGCCAACCAGATATCCTAAATTACACATGGACAGCAGTGAATTGAGGGAATGTAGATTAGGTTATTTTATTTTTGGATTAGGATTATTCCACAGCACAACATCGTGGGCCAAAGGGCCTGTACTATGCTGTACTTTTCTATGTTCTAATACATTATTAATTGGGGCATATTGAACATAGGCATGAGAACGGCATTTGGAACTTTATTGATCCAAACACAACTGACCGAATAGATTCACTCTGTACTGTGAAAATGCTCAGCAAGCCTCTGTTTTCATTTCATCACCTTGCAGCTGGTTCCTTTGGTGTGGATTGTTCTCCTTCAAGATTACTTTGATTGCTCCTCCAGCACACCAATGTCACTTTAAAGAAGAGACTCAATGAGAATGTCAACCCCAATTTCAGATAATGGCAAACCAGTTTGGCGCTTTCATCATTCACCGCTTTTGCTTTAGCGATTTGAAGTTTCTATTGTACAGTTACACCTGAACAGAAAGTCAGTGTTGCAATCCAATTTACACCAGTTATTTTTAATATAATTTATCAAATTGTACTCTCTTTGTAATGTAATTTTTAAATAGACAGATACATGAATGGGCAGCAAGCAGAAGGATACAGATCCTTGGAAAATAGGTGATAGGTTGAGATAGAGGATCTGGATCGGTGCAAGCTTGAAGGGCCAAAGGGCCTGTTCCTGTGCTGTAACTTTCCTTGTTCTTTGTTCTAATCTTCTGGATAAGCCTATCAGGAGGGACCTTGTAGAACGTAGAACTGAGAACATTACAGCGCAGTACAGGCCCTTCGGCCCTCAATGTTGTGCTGACCTGTGAAAACAAACTGAAGCCCATCTCACCTACACTATTCCATTATTATCCATAAGCTTATCCATTGACCATTTAAATGCCCTTAAACTTGGCAAGTCTACCACTGTTACAGGAAGGGCATTCCACGCCCGTACTACTCTGAGTTAAGAACCTACCTCTGACATCTGTCCTATATCTATCACCCTTCAATTTAAAGGTATGTCCCCTCCTGCAAGCCATCTCCATCCAAGGAAAAAGGCTCTTACTGTCCACCCTATCTAATCCTCCGATCACCTTGTATGTCTCTATTAGGTCACTCTTAGCCATCTTCTCTCTAACGAAAACAGCCTCAAGTCCCTCAGGCTTTCCTCAAAAGACCTTCCCTCCATACCAGGCAATATCCTGGAAAATCTCCTCTGCACCCTTTCCAATGCATCCACATCCTTCCTATGATGTGACGACCAGAACTGTACGCAATACTCCAAGTGCGGCCGCACCAGAGATTTGTACAGCTGCAACATGACCTCATGGCTCCGAAACTCAATTCCACTACCAATAAAATCCAACACACTGTACACCTCCTTAACAACCCTATCAACCTGGGTGGCAACTTGCAGGGATCTATGCACATGGACACCGAGATCTCTCTGCTCATCCACACTACCAAGAATCTTACCATTAGCCCAGTAATCTATATTCTAGTTACTCCTTCCAAAGTGAATCACCTCACACTTGTCCGCATTAAACTCCATTTGCCACCTCTCAGTCCATTTCTGTAGCTTATCTACGTCCCTCTGTAACCTGCAACATCCTTCCGCACTATCCACAACTCTGACTTTAGTGTCAACTGCAAATTTACTAACCCATCCTTCTACACCCTCATCCAGGTCATTTATAAAAATGACAAACAGCAGTTTCCCTAAAACAGATCCTTGTGGTACATCACTAGTAACCGAGCTCCAGGATGAACATTTCCCATCAACCACCACCTTCTATCTTCTTCCAACTAGCCAAGTTTTGATCCAAACTGCTAAATCACCCTCAATCCCATGTCTCAGTATTTTATGCAATAGCCGACCGTGGGGAACCTTATTAAACGCTTTACTGAAATCCATATACACCACATCAACCGCTTTACCCTCATCCAACTGTTTGGTCACCATCTCAAAGAACTCAATAAGGTTAGTCAGGCACGACCTACCCTTCACAAGGGTGTTGACTATCCCTAATCAAATTATTCCTTTCTAGATGATGATAAATCCTGTCTCATAATCTTTTCAAACACTCTACCCACTACCGAAGTAAGGCTCACTGGTCTGTAATTACCAGGATTGTCCCTCCTCCCCTTCTTGAACAAGGGGACAACATTTGTTATCCACCAGTCTTCTGGCACTATTCCTGAACATAATGACAACATAAAGATCAAAGCCAATGGCTCTGCAATCTCCTCTCTAGCTTCCCAGAGAATCCTCGTACCTTCAAATCAGCTACGTTGGAAACTGTGAGATAGACCTCGAGATTAAGAGGTACTTCTACTGAGCTGGTGTGAAAAGTAATCAGGTAGGTGCCTTAAATGTTAGAACTCTTGAGATGAATCTCTGCACTTTCTTTGATATTCACATACCTTCAATGGTGCTTGTGAAATGGAAATTAACTGCTCTCAACCGGTGTCATGTAATATGTGGAATTGAAGGGCAATCGCTTTAACTGCAAGGCCCATGATTTCATGTTTTTTTTTCTAGATCAACTTTTGGGAATCAGAGCATGTACGCAATGCCACCTCGACTAAAAAAAAACCCGTGGTCGAAAAAGCCCTCGACTGCATCTCTTGCATTTCCCGTACCTCAGCCCTCACACCGCCTCCCCACAATAAAAACATAGACAGAATTCCCTTGTCCTGACGTATCATCACATTAACCTCTGGATTCAATGCATCATTCTCTGCCACTTCTGCCACTGGCAATCTGGCCCCACTACAGAGAATATATTCTCCCCCTACCCTCATCTGCTTTCCAGGGGGACTGCTCTCTCTGCGACTCCCTCATCCGCTCCACTCTCCCCACAAGCCTCCACCACCCCCAACACCTTTCCCGGCAACCACAGGAAGTGCTACACCTCCCCCATCACCTCCATCCCAGGTCCCAAAAAAACTTACGCATTAAACAGATGTTTACCTGCACATCTGCTAATGTGACCTATTGTATCCGGTGTTCCTGACGTGGTCTCCTCCACATCAGGGAGACCAAGCAGAGGCTCGGAGCCGGCTTTGTGGAACACCTACGTTCGGTTTGTGACAAACAACAACACCTCCCAGTCAAGAACCATTCAACTCCCCATCCCACTCCTTGAGTGACATGCCCATCCTGGGCTTCCTCCTGTGTCACAACGATGCCACCTGGAAACTGGAGGAACAGCACCTCCTTTGAAACCCTACAACCCAATGATCTCAATGTGGACTTTACCAACCACAACCTAATCCCAAGTCCAGCACCCCCCGTCATCCCCGCCGCCTTGATCTGTCCGACTTCTCTCCCACCTATCCACTCCTCCCACCTCAATGACCAACCCGCATCCCAACTTTTTACCGACAGTCACCTTTACTAGCTTCAACCTCACCTCCTTGACCCGTCCATCTTCTTTCCCACCTATCTGCTCTACTATCCACCTTCTATTACTGTGCCTCCTCTCTATTTATTTCAGAGCCTCCTTCCCCTCCCCCATTTCTGAAAAAGGGACCAGAACCGAAAGATCAGCTTTCCTGCCCGTCTGATGCTGCTGAGCCTGCTGTTCCTCCAGCTCCACACCTTCTTATCTCAGACTCCAGCATGAGCCACCGTGCCACCCCAAAAGTACAGTTAGCCCGTACAGGGATTGAACTCATGACGTTGGTGTTATTAACACCATGCTCTAATCAGCTGAGCTAACCAGCTGCACAGATGGGCGGCATGGTGGCTCAGTGGTTAGCACTGCAGCCTCACAGTTCTACGGACCCGGGTTCGATTCTAGCCTTGGGCAACTGTCTGTGCAGAGTTTGCACATTCTCCCCGTGTCTGCGTGGGTTTTCTCTGGGTGCTCCGGTTTCCTCCCACAGTCCGAAGATGTGCAGGCTAGGTGGATCAGCCATTCTAATTTGCCCATAGTGTTCAGGGGTGTGTGGGTTATAGGGGGACGGGTCTGGGTGGGATGCTTCAAGGGGCGGTGTGGACTCTTTGGGCCTAGGGGCTTGTTTCCACACTGTAGGGAACCTAATCTAATCTAATCACATCCCATCCGGCCTAGGGGACAAGTCTATTTTCACACCTTCCAGAAATGCTACCACGTCCTCCTTGTGAACCTTGATCCCGTCTAGTCTAATAGCCTGTATCTCAGTATTCTCCCAGGCAACGTTGTCTTTTTCCTGTGTGAATGACGAAAAATATTGATTTAGCACCTCTCCTATCTCTTCGGACACCACACACAACTTCCCAGCACTGTCCTTGACTGGCCCTAATCTTACTCTAATCGGTTTTTGTTCTTGAGATACCTATAGAAAGCTTTAGGATTCTCCTAGATCCTACCTGCCAAAGACTTCTCATGTCCCCTCCTGGCTCCTCTTAGCTCTCTCTTTAGCTCCTTCCTGGCTAACTTGTAACTCTCAAGCACCCAAACTGAGCCTTCAAGCCTCATCTTTACACAAGCCTCCCTTTTCTTCTTGACAAGAGTTTCAACTTCTTTAGTAAACCACAGTTCTCTCGTTTGACCACTTCCTCCTGCCTGAAAGGTACATGCTTATTAAGGACATGCACTAGCTGTTCCTTGAACAAAGAAACAAAGAAACCTACAGCACAGGAACAGGCCATTTCGGCCCTCCAAGCCTGCGCTGATCAAGATCCTCTGTCTAACCTGTCATCTATTTTCTAACGGTCTGTGTCCATTTGCTCCCTACCCGTCCATGTACCTGTCCAAATATATCTTGAAAGACGTTAACGTGTCTGCGTCTACCACCTCCGCTGGCAACGTGTTCCAAGCACCCACCACCCTCTGTGTAAAGAACTTTCCACGCATATCTACCATGAACTTTCCTCCTCTCACTTTGAACTCATGACCCCGAGTAATTGAGTCCCCCACTCTGGGGAAAAAGCTTTTTGCTATCCACCCTGTCTATACCCCTCATGATTTTGTAGACCTCAATCAGGAGCCCCCCTCAATCTCCATCTTTCTAATGAAAATAATCCTAATCTATTCAACCTCTCTTCATAGCTAGCACCCTCCATACCAGGCAACATCCTGGTGAACCTCCTCTGCACCCTCTCCAAAGCATCCAATCCTTTTGGTAATGTGGCAACCAGAACCGTACACAGTACTCCAAATGTGGCCGAACCAAAGTCTTATACAACTGCAACATGACCTGCCAACTCTTGTACTCAATACCCCGCCCAATGAAGGAAAGCATGCCGTATGCCTTCTTGACCACCCCATTGACCTGCGTTGTCAGCTTCACGGAACAATGGACCTGAACACCCAGATCTCTCTGTTCATCAATTTTCCCTAGGACTTTACATTTACTGTATAGTTCGCCCTTGAATTTGATCTTCCAAAATGCATCACCTCACATTTGCCCGGATTGAACTCCATCTGCCATTTATCTGCCCAAACGCTCCAGTCTATCTATATTCTGCTGTAATTTCTGACAGTCCCCTTCACTATCAGCTACTCCACCAATCTTAGTGTCATCAGCAAACTTGCTGATCAGACCACCTACACCTTCCTCCAGATCATTTACATGTATCATAAACAACAGTGGTCACAGCACAGATCCCTGTGGAACACCACTGGTTACAGGTCTCCAATTTGAGAAACTCCCTTCTACTACTACCCTCTGTCTCCTGTTGCCCAGCCAATTTTTTATCCATCTAGCTAGCACACCCTGGACCCCATGTGACTTCACTTTCTCCATCAGCCTGCCATGGGGAACCTTATCAAACGCCTTACTGAAGTCTATGTTTATGACATCGGCAGCCTTTCCCTCATTAATCAACTTTGTCACGTCCTCAAAGAATTCTATTAAGTTGGTAAGACATGACCTTCCCTGTACAAAACCATGTTGCCCATCACTGATAAGCCCATTTTCTTCCAGTATCCCTCAGTATCTTCTCCAGTAGCTGCCCTACCACTGACATCAGGCTCACTGGTCGATAATTACCTGGATTATCCTTGCTGCCCCTTTTTAAACAAGGGGACAACATTAGCAAGTCTCCAGTCCTCTGGGACCTCACTCGTGTCTAAGGACACTGCAAAGGTGTCTGTTAGGGCCCCGGCTATTTCCTCTCTCGCTTCCCTCACAACCTGGGATAGATTCTATCCGGATCTGGGGACTTGTCCACCTTAATGCCTTTTAGGATACCTAACACTTCCTCCTTCCTTATGCCAACTTGACCTAGACTAAGCAAACTTCTATCCCTACCTCAATATCCGTCATGTCCCTCTCCTTGGTGAATACCAATGCAAAGTACTCGTTAAGAATGTCATCCATTTTCTCTGACTCAGCGCATAACTTTCCTTCTTTGTCCTTAAGTGGGCCAACCCTTTCTCTAGTTACCCTCTTGCTCTTTATATATGAATAAAAGGCTTTGGGATTTTCCTTAACAAGTTCCACATTTCAATTGTGCCCAACCCCTGCAGTTTCCTTCTCCATCCTAAATCTTGCCTAATCACCTCATTATTGCCTTTCCCCCAGCTATAACTCTTACCCTGCAGTATATACCTATCCCTTTCCATCGCTAAATTAATCATAACCGAGCTGCGGTCACTATCACCGAACTGCACATCTACCTCCAAATCTAACACTTGGCCTGGTTCATTACCCAGAGCCAAATCCAACGTGGCCTCACCTCTTGTTAGCCTATCCACATACTGTGTCCGGAAACCCTCCTGCACGCACTGGACAAAAACTGATCCATCTAACATACTCGACCTATTGTGTTTCCAATCAATATTTGGAAAGTTAAAGGCCCCCATAACAACCACCCTGTTACCTTCGCTCCCATCCAGAATCATCTTGGCAATCCTCTCCTCTACATGCCTGGAACTTCACGGAGGTCTATAGAAAATCCCAACAGGGTGACCTCTCCTTTCCTGTTTATAACCTCAGCCCATCCTACCTCAGTTGATGAGTCCTCATCAAACATCCTTACTGCCACAGTAATACTGTCCTTGATTAATTATGCCACACCTCCCTCTCTTTCACCACCTTCCCTGATCTTACTGAAACATCTGAACCCTGGAACCTGTAACAACCATTCCTGTCCTTGCTCTTTTCATGTCTTCAAGATGACCACAACATCGAAGTCCCAGGTACCAATCCATGCTGCAAGTTCCGGATGCTCCTGGCTGTGAAGTAGGCACACTTCAAACCACTTTCCTGACTGCCGGTACACTCCAGTGAACTTGAAACCTTATTTATAACTTCACTACTCTCAACCTCCTGGACACTGGAGCTACAATTCAGGTTCCCATCCCACTGCTGAATTAGTTTGGACCCTCCCAACAAGGAATAGCAAATTTCCTCCCCAGGATATTGGTACCTCTCTGGTTCAGGTGCAGACCATCCCTTCTGTAGAGGTCCCATCTACCCCAGAATAAGCCCCAATTATCCAGGTATCTGAATCCCTCCCTTCTGCACCATCTCTGCAGACATGTGTTCAACTGCTGTTGGTCCCTATTCCTCACCTCGCTAGCACGCGGCACGGGTAACAAACCAGAGATAACAACTCTGCTTGTTTTAGCTCTAAGCTTCCACCCGAGCTCCCTGAATTTCTGCCTCACATCCTCATCCCTTTTCCTACCTATGCTGTTGGTGCCTATGTGGACCACAATTTGGGGCTGCTTCCCCTCTCCCTTAAGGATCCCGAAAACACAATCCGAGGCGTCATGGACCCCGGCACCTAGGGGGCAACACACCAATCGTGAGTGTCTCTCATTCCCACAGAATCTCCTTTCTGTCCCCCGAACTATGGAGTCCCAATAACTAATGCGCTCCTCCTCTCCCTCTTTCCCTTCTGAGCAACAGGGACAGACTCTGCACCAGAGACCTATACCCCATGGCTTACTCCAGTAAGTCATCCACCCCAACAGTATCTGAAACGGTATACTTGTTATTGAGGGGAATGGCCACAGGGGAACCCTGAACTGTCTGTCTGTTCCCTTTCTGTCCCCTGATTGTGATCCATCTACCTTTTTCCTGTACCTGAGATGTGACTACCTCCCTGTAACTCCTCTCAATTACCCCCTCAGCCTCCCGAATGCTCCGAAGGTCATCCAGCTCCAGCTCCAGTTCCCTAACGCGGTTTCCAAGGAGCTGGAGTTAGGTGCACTTCCTGCAGATGAAGTCAGTGGGGCCATTATTAGTGACCCTTATCTCTCACATTCTACAGAAGGAGCATGCAACTGCCCTGCCACCCATTCCTCTGTTGTAAATTCACACACAGACTATTGAAAAAGAAAAAAAAGTAATCCTACCAAATCAGCTCTCAGATCCTTTTTTTTTGGTTAGAGGAGGAGGATGGGTGGGGGACACCACCTAATAGTGTTTTGGGTAAAGCAACCGCCCAAATATATTACCTCCTGCTGCACGAGGTGAGTTTTTATACCCCAAAACAAATACTGACTTTACCTTCCCGTCGGCACTCTGGCTCGTGCTGCTGCCATTGAAAACATGAGGGCTGCTGCTGCACGAGGTGAGTTTTTATACCCTAAAAAAAAATGACCTTACGAAAGCCTTACTAAAATCTATGCAAACAAATCCACTGCTCCATCCTCCTCAAACACCTTCATCAACTCCTTGAAAAATTCAATCAAGTTAATAAGACATGACCTGCCTTGCATGAAGCTAAACAATCCCACAGCCAATGGGTCAGATATAATCTGCCACGTCCAGTTGTGGATGGTAGTCGTCAATTGAGTAATAATTCTAGGATGAGGAGGGTCCATAAATATTCCCATCCTCAATGATGGATGAGCCCAGCACATCAGTGAAGACAAGGTTAAAGCATTTGCAACAATCATCAGCCAGAAATATGGAATGGATGACATATCTTTGATTTCTCCTGAAGTCCCCAGCATCAAAGATGCTAGTCTTTGGCCAATTTGATTTATAACCCATGACTTCAAGAAGTGAATGAAGGTACTGGGTACTGTAGATGCCTTGCATCCTGACAAAATTCTGGCATTTGAACTGAAGACTTACGATCCAAAATTAGCTGCTCCCTAAGCCAAGCAGTTCTAATTTAGTCACAACACTGGCATCTACGGCTGACAGTTGTGAGATGCTGTGGCTCTAAAGGTTATCCTGTCTTGGGTTTTCTTTTCGAAGAGAGGTTGTACAGTAGGGCTAGTTAGCAGTCTGGGTTAAACAGCTTGGAAGGCCTGGGTTTTTTTTTTACAGCCTGAATGAGTGTGGCCAGCTGTCTCAGATCCAAATTTCTAGGTTTTGGTTTTCTCAATAACATCAGAAGTTTTTGGAGTCTCAGCAGAATTGGAAGCTTCAACGAATGTCTCCTGGCTGCTACTCTCTCTGAATTTTCACTTGAACTTTTTTCCTCCTGGATTGGAGATCTGCATGTGAGAATTTGTGTCTGAATTTTCCATTTTTGCTGAGAGTTGTGTTTATGGGATTTTATTATACTGGAACAGTTAATTGGTAATAGTTATTGTATCTATTAATCTGTTTTGTTTTCCAATAGCATTAAGTTATTCTAAATTCCTCTTTCTTTGGTGGTATTTTGACCTACAGTGTTTAAGGAAATTGTATTTTGCTTAACATCAAGCATTTTGACGAGTTACACTGTACCTGCAAGAGGCACTTTACATTTGCCTTTAAAAAAAAAGGGTGTAGGCTACCTTAAAATATTTTTAGGGCATCTGGTCTGGTCGATAACACAGTGGAATAATAGTAATGTCAATGATCTAAAAGCCCATGCTGGAGCTATGGGGGTACAAGATCAAATCCCTCAAATGGCATCTAGTGTAATTCAAATACAATTATTAATTACAAATACAAATCGGTGATTTGTTATGAAAATCCGCTTGCATTACTGATGTCCTTTAAGGAAGGAAATTTGCCACCTTCACCAGGTCTGGCCTGCCAGGTGAACGTGGCCTACTCCAGATGCACAGAATGTGGTTGATTCTTAACTGCCTTCTGAAATGGCAATCCAATCATTTACAGGGCATGTAGGGATAGGTAACTAATGCTGACCTTATCAATGCTACCCACATGCCATGAAAGAACTTTTTAAAAATTTATCGGCAATGTGGAATACTGCCCAGGATAGAATAGCCAGATTGACTGCACCACATCCACAAACATTTATTCTGACCAGCACTGATGCACAGTTGCAGCAGTGTGTACCATCAACAAGATACACTGTAGCCTTGGACCAGAGGAAACTTCATCACTGTGCCTGGTCCATCTTGCCCTGCTAAGATTTTATGTGTTTTGATGAGATCCCCTCTTCTTCTCAACTCCAACAAACAGAAGTCAAGTCAACTTAATCTCTCCTCCAATAACAAACTTGCAATCCCAAGAATCAGCCCTGCGAACCATTGCCGCACTCCTCCTATGGCAAGTAGATCTTTACTTAGGCAAGGAGACCAAAATTCATACAATACTCCAGGTGCGATCTCACTAAGGTCCTAAACAGCTGCAGTAAGACTTCAGGCTCCTGTACTCAAACTCTCTTGTAATGATAACCAACATCCAATATGCACTTCTAACTGCTTGCTGCATTATGTTAACATTGGTAAAAGGCCAACCGAGAACTTGCGTAAGGGAGAACTTCACTCTGGCAGATCAACACTTGAAGTTATTTTAAGATAGAGCACGCAGGCCAAAACTTCATATTCATTCAATCAGATCTGTGATGGGGTCTGAAAATACTTATGTGCCTTAAATTGAAGAACTGAATAGATCCCTTAGCCACATCTATCTTGCAGTCCAACAGGTGTCAAAGGTAGGCCAAGTCCGAGCAGCAAGACACAAACAAGAATCATTGGCTGATTCAGACAAAGGATCAACACATAATCAGATGATACTTACATGCTCTTGATACTTTTGACTTCCATACATAACGTACTGGGGTGCCAGACTGTAAATCATATAACTTGTGTGCAGAACCATAAGTAGCAGGATCATGCAAAGAAAAAGAAGAGCTTGCGGTCGTGTGCGGCCAGATCTAATTTTGTACAGCTAGTTGCAAACGACAAGCAAAAGAGTAGATTAAACAACATGTCCACTCATTATTTATGTGTTAAGTTGTCCTCACTGAATGCTTCAACATCATTCTACAAAACTACTTGAGAACACCAGATAAAAACATATTGCGCATATAAAGCAATGGTTCAATCAAAAAGGTACATCAAACAGAATTATTTCATGAAACTCTAAACCACAGAATGAAAAATATAACAACTTTAATCTAACTATAAAATTCCAGGATGGAATTTGAAGCCCAATGTGCTCCTTTCTTAAGCAGTAAAGGCTGAGGAAGCAAGGAAGTAACCAATTAATATTTAAACTTTCAAACAAACACAACATTGAATAGAATAACTAATCACATCATTTTCAGTTTTAAAGAAAGCTTTACCACTTCCTTCAAAGTCCTTCAAGTTTTATTCATTAAATGAATATCAAGTATCGGAAGCAATTTCCAATCACTACATTGTCACTTGCCTGCCAAGGTAAATCAAAGGCCATTAAACCTAAAACAATGATTCCAAGTATTGTTTATGATGTTTTCTGTTTCACAATTACAATTTGGTTAAAAATGTTACAAACTACTCTTTGAGACAATCTAAGAGGTATGATTCATATACTGGATTTTATATTGCCCCACAGGCATAAATTGGGGCAGAATTGTGAAATTTACTGATAAATTCTTTATCTGTTTGTGCTATTCTTCACTTCCATCTTTTCTCTCAACCCAAATACAGACATATATCCCACGCAGGTAATAATAAATAATACCCGTATCCAGAAAAACCAGATTCCCATGTTTCGGATCCCAGCCATGGATGTGAAGACGAGGTACATTGTGATGACTGCAATTAGGACATAATCCAGTGGGAAAACCTGAGAAGGAAGGACATGAAGGTAGATTCTGTATTTAAGTTGCAACAACTGTTCCTTACAATCAAACTGTAGCAAAATAAAGATATCACAATATTAGAAAGCCAGTTAAAATCAATATTTATTAATGTTTCCAAATTTAGATTTTGACTTGAAACTTCCATGTTTGATTGACTGTATCTTTACTAGGTGAAATTCAACTGAAAAATATAACCAATATGGTCAATCTGAATTACTTACAAGGAATTCTCATGCAGGTTTATGACTGCCTTCAGTAATCTGAAGTATAATAAGATTTCATGCAGGAACAATAATGATAAAACACTACACTAATGGAAATGTCACAAAACAAGAAAACACTTGAAATTTCTGAATCAAAACATGAAATCAAAATAAACAGTGATTTCAACAGCAAGTTGTGAGGGCAATTCAATGCTTTGCAGACAATCAAGGATGTGAACATTTAAAAAGCTGAAGTTTGAAAGTGATAACACTACTGTCCAGATCATGCCCATTCAGAATAATTTTGGAATAAGAAACTTTCAGTCCCAAACATCAGCCAGGATTTTCACTTTTTCCATGTAAGCATAAAGGAAGGTATATTTACAGCTGAGGCAACTTCCGACCCCAGCGATAAGGAAAGCCCATTACTTCATGTGTCTACTTGAGGTGCTCTGTGGGAACCTCAAACTGACAATCAGAGGCCGGTAGTCACTGTGAGCAGCAACAGTATTTGAAAGGTCCAGGCTGCTAATGTTTAGCGGCAGTTAAGACCAATAGTAGCAGAAAGGCTTGTTGGGAGTTAGGGGCATGTGGGGCATTGTAGAGGTTGTTTTGTGTGGTCCACCATTCAAGTTGACATTTGGCATACAGATCAAGCTCGTTTTTGGAGGTACTTTCAAGTCTCCAACAGTCAGTTTGCATGCCAGTGCCTATGGTAGTAATTTGTGTTTCAGTTTTTATTTTCAATGTATTTTTCCTCTTTCAGAGAAGGAGCAGGAGCAGTGGAGGAAGTGACGAGAACCAGAGGGGCAGCCAGGAAGGAAAGCAAGTGAGTATAAACACTCACCCTTCGACGCCAACGGCCATTTTGAGTGCGAGCAGCAGCGGAGGTAAGACGGACCCGGAAGACTGCAGCTAAGGTAAAGCAGTTTATTTTTAAAATTACTTACCGGTAGCGGGCAGCGGTGTTTTTACTCTTTCAGAGAAGGAGCGGGAGCAGCGGAGGAAGTGACGAGGACCAGAGGGGCAGTCGGGGAGGAAAGCAGTGACCATATATATCAGCAAGGCGGCTAAACCCGAGACTCTACGACTGTAGTGTCTCCCACCCGTCCTCCTCCTCTAACCTAGTTAATAAGGTAAGGTCCATTCTAAACTTTCTCTATTGAATATAAGTTTATTAATTTGTTATTATTACTTGACGTAAGCTTTCTACTTTAGTACTGAGTGGGTGTTCAGATAAGTGGGGTATGGATGCTAAGGCAGTTGCTTGCTCCTCCTGCAGAATGTGGCAGTTGGGAGACGTGGCACATGTCTCCGCTGGCTACATCTGTGGGAAGTGTACGCAACTACAGCTCCTTGAAAACCGTGTTAGGGAAATGGAGCTGGAGCTGGATGAACTACGGATCATTCGGGAGGCAGAGGGGGTAATTGAGAGGAGTTACCGGGAGTTGGTCACTCCTAAGGCTCAGGACAAGGATAGATGGGTTACAGTTAGGGTGAGGAAAGGGGACAGACAGACAGACAGTGCAGAGATCCCCTGTGGGCATTCCCCTCAGCAATAAGTATACCGTTTTGGATACTGCTGGGGGGGATGACCTACCAGAGAAA
Organism: Stegostoma tigrinum; assembly: GCF_030684315.1. Lineage (NCBI taxonomy): Eukaryota > Metazoa > Chordata > Chondrichthyes > Orectolobiformes > Stegostomatidae > Stegostoma > Stegostoma tigrinum. Next base: position 85,359,845 of record NC_081357.1, on the reverse strand, counting down.
AGCCATAGTAGTCAGTTCTCTGGCACTGAGCCTGACACTGTGGCAAAGAAGGGAAGGGGGCAGAATAGTAAAGTACTCGTGGTAGGGGACTCGATAGTTAGGGGAATTGACAGGAGATTTTGTGGTCAGGATCGGAATTCCCGGAAGGTATGTTGCCTCCCTGGTGCCAGAGTCCGGGACGTCTCCGATCGGGTGTATAAGGTTCTAAAAGGGGAGGGCGAACAGCCAGAAATCGTGTTACATATTGGCACAAATGATATAACCAGAAATAGGATTGAGGATATAAAAAGTGATTTCAGGGAGTTAGAATGGAAGCTGCAGAGCAGGACGAACAGAGTAGTGTTCTCTGGTTTACTACCAGTGCCACGAGATAGCGAGGCGAGGAACAGGGAGCAGGCGCAGCTGAACACGTGGCTACGCAGCTGGTGTAGGAGGGAGGGCTTCAGATATGTAGATAATTGGGATGCCTTCTGGGGAAGGTGGGACCTGTACAAGAAGGACGGGTTGCATCCGAACTGGAAGGGGACCAATGTCCTGGGTGGAAGGTTTGCTCGAGTAGTTCGAGAGGGTTTAAACTAGTATGGCAGGGGGGTGGGAACCTGAGCTGTAGACCAGAGGTGAGAGTTGATGCAGGTGAGGTAGTAGCAAGAGGTAGACCAGCTAGTGGGAAGGAACCAAGGGATCGGTTAAAGTGTGTTTGCTTTAATGCAAGGAGTATCGGGAATAAAAGTGATGAACTTAGAGCATGGATCAGTACCTGGTGCTATGATGTTGTGGCCATAACAGAGACATGGGTTTCTCATGGGCAGGAATGGTTGCTGGATGTTCCAGGGTTTAGAACATTTAAAAAGAATAGGGAGGGGGGAAAAAGAGGAGGGGGTGTAGCACTACTAATCAGAGAGGGTATCACAGCTACAGAAGCTTCCACTGTCGAGGAAGATCTGCCTACTGAGTCAGTATGGGTGGAAATTAGGAACAGCAAGGGAGCAGTCACCTTGTTAGGGGTTTACTACAGGCCCCCCAATAGCAGCAGGGAGATTGAAGAAAGCATACGTCGACAGATTTTGGAAAAGTGTGGACGCAGTAGGGTTGTTGTAATGGGTGACTTTAACTTTCCTAATATTGATTGGAACCTCCTTCGAGCAGAAGATTTGAATGGAGCTGTTTTTGTAAGGTGTGTTCAGGAGGGTTTCCTAACGCAGTACGTTGACAGGCCGACGATGGGAGAGGCCATTCTAGACTTGGTGCTCGGAAACGAGCTGGGGCAGGTATCAGATCTTGTGGTGGGAGAGCATTTTGGTGATAGTGACCATAACTGCCGGACATTCTACATAGCTATGGAGAAGGAGAGGATTAGGCAAAATGGGAGGATATTTAATTGGGGAAGAGGAAACTATGACGCGATTAGACATGAGTTAGGAAGCATCGGCTGGGAGCAATTGTTCCATGGTAAGGGAACTATAGACATGTGGAGACTGTTTAAGGAACAGTTGTTGCGAGTGATGAGTAAATATGTCCCTCTGAGACAGGCAAGAAGGGGTAAGATAAAGGAACCTTGGATGACGAGAGTGGTGGAGCTTCTCGTCAAAAGGAAGAAGGTAGCTTACATAAAGGTGGAGGAAGCTAGGGTCAAGTTCAGCTAGAGAAGATTACACGCAGGCAAGGAAGGAGCTCAAAAATGGTCCGAGGAGAGCCAGGAGGTGGCACGAGAAAGGCTTGGCAGAAGGAGTCAGGGAAAACACAGAGGCATTTTACACTTATGTGAGGAATAAGAGAATGGTCAAAGAAAGAGTAGGGCCGATCAGGGATAGCATAGGGAACTTGTGTGTGGAGCCTGAGGAGGTAGGGGAAGCCCTTAATGAGTTTTTTGCTTCTGTCTTTATGAAAGAAACGAACTTTGTAGTGAATGAAACCTTTGAAGAGCAGGTGTGCATGCTGGAATGGATAGAGATAGAGGAAGCTGATGTGCTGAAAATTTTGTCAAACATTAAGATTGACAAGTCGCCAGGCCTGGACCAGATTTGTCCTCGGCTGCTTTGGGAAGTGAGAAATGCAATTGCTTCGCCACTTGCGAAGATCTTTGCATCCTCGCTCTCCACTGGAGTCGTACCTGAGGACTGGAGAGAGGCAAATGTAATTCCTCTCTTCAAGAAAGGAAATAGGGAAATCCCCGGCAATTACAGACCGGTAAGTCTCACGTCTGTCGTCTGCAAGGTGTTAGAAAGGATTCTGAGGGATAGGATTTATGACCATCTGGAAGAGCACGGCTTGATCAAATACAGTCAACACGGCTTCGTGAGGGGTAGGTCATGCCTCACAAACCTTATCGAGTTTTTTGAGGATGTGACTAGAAAAGTTGATGAGGGTCGAGCTGTGGATGTGGTGTATATGGATTTCAGTAAGGCATTTGATAAGGTTCCCCATGTAAGCTCATTCAGAAGGTCAGGAAGAATGGGATACAGGGGAACTTAGCTGTCTGGATGCAGAATTGGCTGGCCAACAGAAGACAGCGAGTGGTAGTAGAAGGAAAATATTCTGCCTGGAAGTCAGTGGTGAGTGGGGTTCCACAGGGCTCTGTCCTTGGGCCTCTACTGTTTGCAATTTTTATTAATGACTTGGATGAGGGGATTGAAGGATGGGTCATCAAGTTTGCAGACGACACAAAGGTCGGAGGTGTCGTTGACAGCATAGAGGGCTGTTGTAGGCTGCAGCGGGACATTAACAGGATGCAGAGATGGGCTGAGAGGTGGCAGATGGAGTTCAACCTGGATAAATGCGAGGTGATGCATTTTGGAAGGTCGAATTTGAAAGCCGAGTACAGGATTAAGGATAGGATTCTTGGCAGTGTGGAGGAACAGAGGGATCTTGGTGTGCAGATACATAGATCCCTTAAAATGGCGACCCAAGTGGACAGGGTTGTTAAGGAAGCATATGGTGTTTTGACTTTCATTAACAGGGGGAGTGAGTTTAAGAGTCGTGAGATCTTGTTGCAGCTCTATAAAACTTTGGTTAGACCGCACTTGGAATACTGCGTCCAATTCTGGTCGCCCTATTATAGGAAAGATGTGGATGCTTTGGAGAGGGTTCAGAGGACGTTTACCAGGATGCTGCCTGGACTGGAGGGCTTATCTTATGAAGAGAGGTTGACTGAGCTCGGTCTCTTTTCATTGGAGAAAAGGAGGAGGAGAGGGGACCTAATTGAGGTATACAAGATAATGAGAGGCATAGATAGAGTTGATAGCCAGAGACTATTTCCCAGGGCAGAAATGGCTAACACGAGGGCTCATAGTTTTAAGCTGGTAGGTGTAAAGTATAGAGGGGATGTCAGAGGCAGGTTCTTTACACAGAGAGTTGTGAGAGCATGGAATGCGTTGCCAGCAGCAGTTGTGGAAGCAAGGTCATTGGGGTCATTTAAGAGACTGCTGGACATGCATATGGTCACAGAAATTTGAGGGTGCATACATGAGGATCAATGGTCAGCACAACATTGTGGGCTGAAGGGCCTGTTCTGTGCTGTACTGTTCTATGTTCTATGTTTTATGTATAGGGTGTAGCATTTGAGGCTCAGTTGTGTTTAATTTTCACTTATTGAGTAATGAAAAGGAACAAAAGACCTTAAAATCAGATTGGGGGTATTTATAGAATTAGATAGCAAAGGTGAATAAATCCTTGCAACTATCTTTAGGGAATCAATAAAGAGCAGAACAAAGGATTGTAAAACAGCAACATTTATCTTTAAAAATGGGTATAAAATTCAGAAAAGTACAGGACGGTGAAACCAATATCTGCTGTATCAGATTTTAGAAAGGATATTAAAAAAGACAGGGAAACACTTAGTTTGATTATAAATCATTAGAAATAGCCAGTATACAAGGAATGTGCTCAATAGATTTACTGGAATTGAAGGAGATGACGTATCATGGTGGTTTATGAATCATTTGGAAATGCTGAAATTGCCCACTTAATTAGAAGTTGGTTAATTCAAATTAGCTGGCAGTTCAATTCCCAGCATGCATCTAGGAATTACCGGATTATTAATGTTGCTCAATTCAGATGATTAGGCAATTCAGCCATGTTTCTATCTCCACAGTTCACCGTGAACCCCAAACTTCTCAGTGACCAATCAACATGGCAGGGAAGGATAGAAACGTAAGTGTTACTTGTTGACTTAAAATGGACCAAAACAGAGAGGAAACTAATTGAGTTGCACCAAAGTGATAAAAGGTCACTATGGTGATCTCATTGGATTAATACTGAGGTCACTGTTCTTAATGATTTACATGATTGATTTGGAGCTGAGATAGAACCAGTGCCCTCTCAAATTTATACAAAGGCGTATCAATGGGAATTGTAGAGGAAAATGAGGGGGAATCTCATAGAGACTTATAAAATTCTAACAGAGCTGGCCAGGGTAGATGCAGGGAGGATGCTCCTGACGGTAGATGTGCCAACAACAAAGGGTCACAGCATAAGGATTCGGGGAAGACGATTTAGGACAGAGATGAGGAGATATTTCTTCACCCAAAGAGTGGTGAGCCTGTGGAATTCATTACCGCAGGAAGTAGTTGATGTGAAAACAGTGAATGTATTTAAAAGGTGACTAGATATAGCACTTGGGGCAAATGGGATCAAAGGTTATGGAGAAAAAGCAGAATTAGGCTATTGAGTTGGATGATCAGCCATGATCGTAAAGAATGGCAGAGCAGGCTCGAAGGGCTGAATGGCCTCCTCCTGCTCCTATCTGCTATGTAACAGCAGAGAAAATGTAAACATAATTTGGTGGTATCTAAACAAGATTATAGAAGTGGATAAAGTGAAAAAATGGGATTTTATACATCAGAAATGGAAACAAAAGTGTGAATATAAGCTGAGCTATGAGTAATAGCCTAAAATAGGTGGAATCTCAGGCAGACTGTCCATTGATATCAAGAGAAATGTGACACACTAGTAAGGATCCAATAGCTGAAAAGAAATGTCAACAGCTGATTACAGAAAAATGGTCAGTAATTATTGCAGCATTTTATTGTTCAATGTGCTTCAGAGTCTTGTAATTACTTACTAGTTCATACTTACTGTCTGTAGAACAAGCAACAATTTATTCAAAGGATTTTCCAAGTTAGTTTCAAATATTATAAAGCCAGAATCAAAACCCACTGAATGGAGTGCTTTATCCAAGCTGTAAGATAGTGAAAGAAGAAAAATAACAGTTTAACCACTAAGTCGATCCTAAACAGTTGAAAATGCTCTTTTGCTTTTCTGGAAGAACAATTCAAAACATGAGTATGATCACACAACATGACATCTAGGAGAATCTAATGGCTCAGCAAAACAGGATTTAACAGAAAGGCAGCAAGAATAACCCAAAATTTATGAGAGATTTTACAGTATATACACACAGTCCCTTTCCATGTCAGGGCAGAGCATGGACAATGGAGGACACATGTAAGAAATGGGTATGGTTGATCAAGAAAAGGACAAAAGGCTAATATCACAAAGAAATCTCAATTAGGGCCTATTCAGACAAAAGGAACAGAAAGCTGACTGAAGAGACACATACATAGTCTTTAAGGAAAGGTAGGTAGAAATTTAGGAGGCAATGATACACTGTTTTTGAGAGAAGAAATTGAGGTTGGAAATGGGAGTGTGCTTAAGGTTTGGAGAAGTCACAGAAGATTTGAAAGAAGTTTGTGAAATTATGAGGGGAGTCTGGATAGATAAATAGGTGAAATAGCTCCAATTCATCAAAGAAGCAGGAATGAAAGGTCAGACATTTAAAGTCGTTTGCAAAATGATGTAAATGTAATGCAAGAACAAGCATTTTCGGACAGTGTGCTGTTAGGGTCTGAAATCTAATGCCTGGAAGTGTGTTAAGGCAGATTCAATTGTAGCATTCAAGAAGGATATTGGATGCTTATTCGAATAGAAACAATGTGCAGTTTTATTGGGAAAAGGCAGACCCATTTCCTTATACCCACATTTTTCCACATCTAACCACCAAACCTAAACGTAACTGGGCACTATGGACAATTTAGCATGTCCAATCCACCTAACCTACACATCTTTGGACTGTGGGAAGAAACCGAAGCACCTGGAGGAAATCCACGCAGACACAGGGAGAATGTTCAAACTTCACATGTCACCTGCAGGTGGAACTGAACCCGGGACCACTGTGCTGTAAGGTAGCAGTACTAATCACTGAGTCACTGTGCCTGACGCACAATATGCCGTCCAGCAATACAGTTGCTGCAAATATGGTGGGCCTAATGGCCTCTTTCTACACCAAAGCAAGTCTGTGATTCTGTGAAATCGAGGATGGGGGAGGGAGATGGCAGGGATAAGTCGGTGAAACGCAGATGACCAATTAAAATCAAGAGTCAACAGTGCACCCCTACTCTAATCTTTCCCATAATGGGTAATGACCATCAGTAACCAATTTGTTTTTTTGTCTGACATCCCGATGATTCAAAGTTTGAGCGAGTAGCACCACTGGCAATCACCTTTTCTGTTGTGATACGATGACTGCATCAAAATCCTTTGCTACCTACCTCCCCACTTATTGGAGTTATCCTTCAGACGCTAGCTTTGTTATCTCTACTCTACTTTATTTTCCAATGTTACAGCAACTCATTGATTCCCTGTGCTCTTCTCAGTCAAATGCAATTCCCATCCACAGGATCTCTCACCACCCTGTTGGCTCATTATTCCTTGCTCAGTACTGTCATCCATCTGAAACTCTGGTATGGAGTTTCCTTCTTCTGCAGTCACTTTCAGACTCTCTTCTTTCTTTCCTCTCTACTCCTTTATCATCCTCCACCTCAAATTCTCTTCATCTAGACTTTTGCTCCTTCATGTTTCACAGATTGTACATAGAGTAATAGAGTCCTACAGCATGGAAACGGGCCCTTCGGCGCAAACCTTTCCTATCCATGTATTCATCCAATTACCTTTTAAATGTTGTTAACGTAGTTGCCTCAACCACATACACTGGCAGCTCATTCAATATGCATACCACACTGTTAAAAAGTTGCCCTTCAGGTTCCCATGCAAGTTTTTCTTCCTAACTTAAACTGATGATCTGTAATCCTCAATCACCAAGTCAGGGAAAAAGTTTGAGTGCATTCACCCTATCCATGCCTCTCACGATCTTATACACTTCTGAAAGATCCCCCCTCAGTCTACTTGTTCTAAACTAAAGCGTCCTAGCTTGTCCAAATTCTCCCTATAACTCAGTCCCTTCAGTCCTGGTAACTTCCTTGTAAATTTCTTGTGCACTTTTTCCGGTTTGATAACCAAAACCAAACACAATAGTCCAAGCGCAGCCTCACCAACATCCTGTATACCTGCAACATTAACTTCCCAACTTCTATGCTCAATGAAAACCAAAAGAACTGCGGGTGCTGTAAATCAAGAACAAAAGCATAAATTGTTGGAAATGCTTAGCAGGTTTGGCAGCATCTATGAAGAAAGAAACCTGAGTTAATGTTTTGAGTCTGGTGAGGAAGGGTCACTGGACCGGAAACGTTAACTCTGGATGTTTTCTTCACAGATGCTGCCAGACCTGCTGAGCATTTCCAGCAACTTCTGCTTTTTTTCTATACTCAATGCCTTGACTGATGAAGGCCAATGTGCCAAAAGCCTTCTTCACTGCCGTCTTCTTGTGACTCCACTTTCAGAGAACCATGCACCTGAACTCCAAGGTCCCTCTGTTCCACTGCACTCTAGGCCCTACCATTCAACTTGAAACTCCTACCTTGATTTGACTTTCCAAAATGCAACATCTCACACTTATCTATATTAAACTCTATTTGCCACTTCTCAGCCCACTTCCCCAGCTGATCAACATCCTGCTGCAATTTCTGATAACCTTCCTCACTGTCCACAATAACTCCTATTTTAGTGTCATCCACAAACTTACTAATCATACCTTGCACATTCTCATCCAAATCACTGATATAGATAACAAATAGCAATGGGCCCAGCACCAACCCCTGAGGCACAGCAGCTGTCAGATTAGTAATCTAATCTGACAAGCATTCTTTCACTGTTACTCTCTGCTTTCTATCGACAAGCCAATTGTGTATCCAATTTGCCAATTTTCCCTGGATTCCATGAGATCTAACCTTCTATAGTAGCCTATCATGTGGAACCTTACAAAAGCCTTACAGAATTCCATACAGACGTCTACCACTCTTCCCCTATCAACCTTCCTGGTCACTTCATCAAAGAACAAATTTGTGAGACATGATCTCCCACGGATGCTGATGACTCCCAATCAAACCTTATCTTTCTAAATGCATGTATACCTTATCCTACAGAATCTTCTCAAGTAACCTACTTACCACTGATGTTAAGCTTACCCCTCTAAATTTCCAGGGTTTTTTTGCATCCCTTCTTGAATAAAGGCACAACATTCACTACCGTTCAATCTTCTGGAACCTCACCTGTCACTAACGATGATGCAAATATATCAGCCAGAGTCCCTGCAATTTCTTCTCTGGCCTCTTGTAAAGTTCAGGACCAGAAGATTTATCCATCTTTGTACACTCTAATATTTTCAACACCTTCTCAACTGTAATATGGACTGTCCCCAATATATCGCCACTAACTTCCCAAGTTCCCAAGTCTTCAAATCTTTCTCCATGGTAAACACAGATGAGAAATGTTCATTGAGGACCCCCTGTGGTTCCACATGTACATGTCCACTTTGGTTCTTCAGGGGTCCTCCTCTCTCTTTAGTTATTCCTTTCCCATTAATATATTTAAAGAATCGCTTTGGATTCACCCTCAATTTCTCAGCCAAAGCTATCTTGTGTCCCCTTTTTGCCCTCCTGATTTCCTTCTTCAGTAAATATCCCCATTACCTCCAGGGATTCCTTCGATTCCAGCTGCCTGTTCCTGAGCCACGTCTCCATTTTTCAGGTGAAAACCTCAAGATAGCTTGTTACCCAGGGTTCCCTACTACTGCCAACCTTGCTCTGCACCGTCACCGGAACATAAGGACCTTGCACTCTGGCTGTCACTCTTTTAAAGGCCTCCTACTTGGCTGAGGCCCCTTTACCTGCAAACAAACTATTCCAATCAACACCTGCAATCTCCTGTCTAATTCCATCAAAATTCACCTTGGCCCAATTTCAAACTTGAACCTGTGGACCAATTTTTTCCTTCTCCATAACTATTTTAAAATTAATAAAACTATGGTCATTGGTCCCAAAGTACTCCCAAACTGTCACTTCAGTGACCTGTCCTGCCCTATTTCTCAAGAGTAGGTTAAGTTTTGTTCGTTCCCGAGTAATATGTTATATATGTTACACAATATATACTTCCATATACTGCTTGAGGAAACTTTCCTGAAATCATTTAACAAATTACACCCCGTCTAAGTCATTAACACTAGGGCAGTTCCAGTCTGTGTTAGGAAAATTAAAATCCCCACTGTGACAACACTATTTCTCCTGCGTGTCCATTATCTCCCTGCATATTTATTCCTCTAATTCCTGTTGAGTATTTGGGGGCCTATAGTACAACCTCAATAACATTACCATCTCCTTCTTATTTCTTAGCTCCACACACAAAGCCACATGTTCTGTTGCCTCTCTCAAAGAAACACTGTTTGAATAAGTAACTTTGACACACTAACATAAGGAAATTGAACATTTTATATATGTTGACTACAAAAACCTCAAGAACTGCAGATGCTGTAAATTGGAAACAAAATCAGAATTTGCTGGGAAAGCTCAGCAGGTCTAATAGCATTTCTGAACTGAAATCAGAGTTAACGTGTCAGGTCTGTTTATCCTTCTTCAGATCTGAGGAAGGGTCGCCAGACCCGAAACATTAACTCTGATTTCTCTTCACAGATGCTGCCAGACTTGCTGAGCCTTTCCAGCAATTTCTGTTTTTGCTACAAATGTTGAATATTTGCCATGCATACAACTCTTACAGATCTTCATTTCAATGTAGCAACATTGCTTCATGAGTTTCTACTTCCACTATTAAAGAACCAGATCTGCCAAATTCAATGCAAAGTAAACAAATCTCAATTCACAAAGCTTTTAACATCTTTAATCTGCTGTACATGTAAAATGTAGATAGCATGGTAGGTACTTCAGTTATTATTTGTTCCATTTCTTCTAGAAGTTGGTGTGTATAATAATGCTGAAATAATTACATTAAACTTACTTTGACAGAAAGAGAGCAATGATGAACAGAAAGGCCACCGAGATGAAAAATATCCCTAGAGCAATCTGCAAAATAGAAAACAATCTTAAGTTCGTATCCATCATATTTCATTCATAACATAAGCCTATGTCAGCAGCTACAGAAAATCAAAATACAACACAAAGTGTATAAGAGAAAAATCTGCTGCAACAGAATTTCCTCACTGAATGCAATACTGGACTGAGCAATTAGAGAGTCATAGATTTATACAATACAGAAATGGGCTCTTTGGTAAAACTCATACTGCCAACCAGATGTCCCAAATTAATCTAGCCCTGTCTGCCAGCATTTGGCCCATATCCCTTTATCAGATGCCTTTTAAATGTTGTAATGGTACCTGCCTCCACCACTTCCTCTGGCAGCTCGTTCCATACGCGCACCACCCTCTGTGTGAAAAAGTTGCCTCTCAGGTTCCTTTTAAATCTTTCCCCTCTCACCTTAAACCTTTAGACAATTAGTAAATAATAAATGCACTGAACAATTCTTATATTTGACACTAAGAAGTTATATTTGACAAATTTGAATGATCAAATAAAACATTCATAATGCAAAACCAAATTCTGGAGAAATTGATGGCACATGATAGATTCTAAACCAAAGAGTTTGAAGTGATAGGAAAGTTAATTGCAATTAAGCACAAGATCATTAATGTAAGGTATCTCAAATATTTGGCCAACAGATGAAGCTAGATGTATCACACTGCTACTTTATTGTAACAGAGATAGTAGGAATCTGAGATAACAAGGTGCAGAGCTGGATGAACACAGCAGGCCAAGCAGCATCAGAGGAGCAGGAAGGCTGACGTTTCAGGCCTAGACCCTTCTTCAGACAAGAAGGGTCCAGACCTGAAACATCTGCCTTCCTGCTCCTCTGATGCTGCTTGGCCTGCTGTGTTCATCCAGCTCTGCACCTTGTTATCTCTAGTTTAGTGTAACAGCAGGTGGTATATTCCACTGCCTTTAATGCAAAGAAGGCATTCTGCTATCCAGACAAAATCGTAATGTGGTAACTGAATCTCAGTGCAGGTCTGATGCCAGGCATGTAAGACTGGCAAGTCTTCAGGAAATCAAACAGGTATCAATCAATGCAAGATACACTCAGAAAATTCAAACCTTGTTTAAGGGATTTGGACATCACTGAGCAAAAAGTCTGGGTCAATTTAAACCTGCTCAGAAATGTTTTATTATGGGTGGAATCTGTGGGCCAATGAATTATCAATGAAAACAAGTTATGGTAATGATACACAGATTGCTGACAAAGCCATACTTTGAATGTTGTTTGTTATTTTTAACACTTTGTTGTGTAAGACCAGGAAGACCATAAGATTTAGGAACAAAACTCGGCCAGTTGGGCAACTGAGTTCGCTCCATCATTCAGTCGCATCAAGATTGATATGACATTCCTTATGCCAAGTTCCCTGCATTTTCACATTACTGTTGATCAAAAATCTGTCACAGCCTTAAATGCACACAAGTACTGTGCTGCCATAGCCTTTGGCAAAGGGTTCCAAAGACTCACAACCTTCATAGAAGAAACTTCTCATCTCAATCTTAAATTGCTACTTCTTTATTCTGAGACTGTGGTTCTAGACTCTCCAATGAGCATCATTTCAACATTTATCCTGTCAAGCACCTCAACAGCGTATGCTTCAATGAGATCACCACTCATTCTTGTAAAGTGCAGTGAGCAGTATCCCAACCTGTATAGTGTCTACACATTAGAAAGATCCCTGGTAGGGAGAGATTATCTTATGAACCATCTCTGAGCATTATATCCTTCCTCAGATAGAGAGAGCTGCTCACAATACTCACAATGTCACCTCACCAGCACAGTGTACAGCTGCAATAAAACTTCCCTCCTCTTATACTACATCCCCCTTGAAATAAGGGCCAACATTCCATTACTCATCCTAATTACCTACAACTGCGTGCTAGCTTTCTGTCTCCTGCACAAGCACCGCAAGTCCCTTTGTAGTGCGGCTTTCTAGGTCTTTTCCCATTTAAATAATATTGTTCTTTTTGTTTTCCCTTCCAAAATGAACAACTTCACTTTTTCCCACGTTATTTTCCATTTGCCACCTCTTTACCTAATTACTTAACCTATCAATATTGCTCCGTAAACTCTGTTTACTGTACACTTCACAACCTGCTTTTCCTACTAATTTTGTGTTCTCTGCCAATTTGACGACAGTATCCATGTCAGGAATATATTTTACAAATAGTTGCGGTCCCAGCACTAATCCTGTGGAACCCCATCAGTTACAGGTTGCCAACCTGAAAAGAAGCCTTTATTCCCACTCACCAATTCCTATCCATTAGCCAATTCTATAACATTTACACGACAAGCTAATGACTTACTCTCTTGTGAGATACCTTGTTGAACAGCATCTGGAAGTCTAAATACAGCATATCTACTACTGCTCCTCTACCCACTCTGGCTGAGATTTCCTTGAGAAACTTCAATAAAATAGTCAGGCAGATTTCCCTTTCATGAAGCCATGCTGACATTGCTTGATTAAAATATGAATTTCCAAATGTGCTGCTTGTGAGGGATATTGATATATCTGAATATACTTAAAGACACATGGGTAAAACTTCTGAGTTAGGTCTCAAAGTTTTGGGCAAAAAATTTTGGTAGCTCACGCTCCCAATCTATTACTTATCTCAACAATAAAGTCTAAGTAACCAGATCAATCCTTTCTGTTTGCATTTTGATCTTCATAGAACATAGAAAATATGCATCTGTAATTTTTCCATTGTGATTAATTAATCTATCTTTAAATTATTGGAAATTGTGTTTTGTTTAAGTTAAAAACATCTTCGGTGTTATTTGGCATCAATCTTGTAACGATACATTTGAAGCCATTCAATTTTGAAAGCAACTATTTTTCAAATACCCTTACAAAATCATTAATTGGTTTCTTTGGAAAGTAATACCTCAAGCATTTGAACAGACAAGTCATTTAGTGGCCATGTAAACAATCATACAGCAGTACATTTAGAGTTAAAACTCCTAACTTTCTGTTTTTACATTAAAGATATGACAGTTATGGCCTGATATGTATATGATGGAATATTAGTTGCTTCCATCAGCAATAACTTATTTCAGAAGACTACACAGCCTCAATTCAGTGGTAATTGTTACAAATGAAAGATAATATTTTGCTTGGAATGTTTATCGGAATGGAAGAATTCCAAGTATGTTTCTAGGTCCCCAAAGTGATGATTTGAGTTACTAAGAAACCAACGATGCTGTAATGAATGTCATTTTTAACAAAGTAAAGCTATTTATCTTATGACCACAAGGGTGTGCACTAAGCAGAAAAGAACACAACGTGACAGTTACTGAAGGGGCAATAAATTACTGCAAATCGTGATCAATGTACATACAGCAATTTTTGCATTAGGAATTTCAAGTCATTTGCATTAAGGATGATGAGATTAAGGGCAAGTTGCTCTCATTTACAGTCAATGTTTAATGGCATTAAAGTTGTGTTGTCAGAGTGCAATTACTTAGCCTATGAGACAACTTTTTAAACTGTTGATTTTTATTTTTCAATTATAACCATAGGATATGCTTCTTCCTTGCAATATCTGAAATTAAGTACATTAAATGGCATTATTAATTATTTGAAATAAACTTTAGAATAATTATTTACTTGTGCCTTCATCATGGAGCCACAATACCAACTTTAATAACAAAGTGATGCAGAACACAGCACAGTAGATGTCCTTCAGCCCACAATGTTGTGCCAACCTATTATCCTACTAAGATCATACCCTACATTATACTATCCTTCATGTGTCTTTCACAGAGTTGCTTAAAAGTCTCTAAAGTATCTGACACCATTACCACTGCTGACAGCGGATTCCACGCACCCATCTCACTCTGTGTAAAGAACCTACCTCCAACATCTCCCCTATACTTTCCCTCAATCACCTTAAAATTATGCCCCCTCGTAATAGTCATTTTGGCCCTGGGATGAAATCTCTGGGTATCCACTCTTTCTATGCCCCTCATCATCTTCTACACCTCTATCAAGTCACCTCTCATCCTTCTTCGCTCCAATGATAAAAGCCCTAGCTCCCTCAACATTTCCTCATAAGACCTGACCTCCAGTCCAGGCAGCAACCTGGTAAATCTCCCCTGCATCCTCGCTAAAGTTTCCACATCCTTCCCATGAGGAGACCAGAACTCAACACAATATTCCAAATGTGGTCTAACCAGGGCTTTGTAGAGATGCAGCATAACCTCATGGCTCAATTCCCCTGCCAACGAAAGCCAACACACCACATGCCTTCTTAAAAACTTATCAACTTGGGCAGCAACTTTGAGAAATCTATGGACATGAACCCGAAGATGCCTCTGTTCCTCCACATGGCAAGAATCCTGCCATTAATCCTGTTTTTAGCATTCAAATTCGACCTTCCAAAATGAATCACTTCACACTTTTCTGAGTTGAATTCCATTTGGCACTTCTTTGCCCAGCTCTTCATCCTTTTAATTTCCCGTTGCAACCTACACCGCCCTCCACACTATGGACAATTCTACCAACCTTCATGTCATTGGCAAACTTACTAACCCACCATTCCACTTCCTCATACAAGTCATTTATAAAGATCACAAAGAGCAGAGATCCCCGAGCAGATCAATGCGGAACACCAATGGTCACCGAGCTCCAGGTTGAATACTTTCTATCGACTACCACTCTCCGTCTTCTTTGGACAGCCAATTTTGTAACCAGACAGCCAAATTTCTCTGAATGCCATGCCTCCTTACTTTTTGGATGAGCCTACCATGGGGAACCCTATCAAATGCCTTGCTGAAATCCATACATACCACTTCCACTGCTCTGCCTTCAAAGTGTTTTGTCATATCCTCAAAAAATTCAATAAGGCTGGTGAGGCATGGCCTGCCCCTCACAAAGCTATGTTGACTATTTTGAATCAAACTGTGCTTTTCCAAATAATCTTAAATACTATCTCAGATTACTCTTCACAAATTTGCCCACAGAATTAAGATTGATTAGTCTGTAACACCCAGGATAATCACTATTTCCTTTCTTGAACAAATGAGTGACAATTGCCAGCCTCCAATCATCTGGTACTACTCCAGTGGACAGTGGAGACGCAACGATCATCACCAAAAGGGCAGCAAACTCTTCACTCACTTCATACAACAGAGAACATTGAACAGTACAGCACAGTACAGTACAGCTCCTTCGGCCCACAACGTTGTGCTGAGCTTTTAACCCAATCCTAAGGTCTAACTAACCTCCACCCCTACCTTATACTATCATCCATATGCCTATCTAATAGCCACATAAATGCCCCCAATGAGGCCAACTCCACTACCCTCTCCGACAATGACCCGATGCACCATGCCCCGTGCCTATGTCTGACTTCTCCCCTACATCTAACTCCACTCACTTTAAAACTGCGCCCTCTCATAATAGCTACCTCCACCCTCGGAAAAAGTCTCTGGATGTCCACTCTATCTATATATCTGATCATTTTGTCCACCTCTATCAAGACACCTCTCATCCTTCGTCATTCTAAAGTGAAAAGCCCTAGCTCTCTCAGTCTGTCCCTGTAACATTCCTCCATTCGAGGCCACATCCTGGTAAATCTTCCTTGCACTTTTTCCAACGCTTCCACATCTTTCCTGTAATGAGGGACCAAATTGGACTCATTACTCCGGATGTGGCCGAACCAGGGTTTTGTATACCTGGAGCATAACCTAACGGTTCTTGAACTCAATTGTTCCATTAATGAAAACCAACACGCTATACACTTCTTAGCAACTCTATCCACCTGGGTGGCAGTTTTCATGGAACTATGGATATGAACCCCAAGATCCGCCTGCTCCTCCACACTGCCATGAATCTTTCCGTTAGCCCTATATTATGCTTTCAAGTTTGTCCTTCCAAAATGAATCACCTCACATTTTTCAGGGTTAAACTCCATCTGCCACTTCTCAGCCCAGCTCTGCATCCTATCAATGTCACTTTGTAATCTGGAACAATCCTCCACACTATCCACAACTCAACCCACCTTCGTATCATCCGTGAACTTTCTAATCCACTCTCCCACTCCTACATCCAAATCATTTACAAAAGTCATAAACAGAAGAGGACCCAGAACAGAACCTTGTGGTACACCACTCGTAACTGAGCACCATATTGAATATTTTCCATCCACTACCACCTAAGGATCAGCCAATTCTGAATCCAATCTGCCACATTTCCCCCTATCCCATGCCTCCTTACTTTCTGCATGAGCCCACCATGGGGAACCTTATCAAATGCCTTACTTAAATCTATGTATACCACATCCACTGCTCTACCTTCATCCACGTGTTTGGTCACCTCTTCAAAGAATTCAATAAGGTTTGTGAGGCATGACCTACCCCTCTCAAATCCATGCCGACTATCACGAATCAAACTGTGCCTTTCCAAGTGATCATAAAACCTCTCTCTCAGAGCCTTTTCCAATAATTTGCCCACCTCACTGATGTAAGACTAACCGGCCTGTAATTTCTGGTGTTATCCCGCTTCCTTTTTTTGAACAAGGGAACGACGTTTGCCACTCTCCTATCTTCCGGCACTATACCCGTGGACAGTGAGGATGAGAAGATCATTGCCAAAGGCCCTGCGATCTCTTTCCTCGCTTTCCACAGAATGCTTGGATAAAGCCCATCAGGGCCCAGGGGACTTATCTATCCTCAAGTTCCTCAAAATTCTTAGTACGTCTTCCTTACTAACATGGACGTCCTCCAGCCTACCAGGCTGTTTCACCCTGTCCTCCTTTACAACTAGGTCCCTCTCAGTTGTGAATATTGAAGAAAAGTATTCATTAAAGACCTCTCCCATTTTTTTTCGGCACCATGCACAAATTCCCTTTACAATCGTTGATTGGCCCTATTTTTTCTCTAGTCATTCTCTTATTCCTCAAATACGTGTAAAAAGCCTTGGAGTTTTCTTTGATCCATTCTGCCAAGGTTTTCTCATGCCCCCTTATAGATCTCCTAAGCCCTTTCTTCAGTTCCTTCCTGGTTAACTTATATCCCTCTAGAGCCTCTTCCTTATTTCCTAAACGTTATATAAGCATCCTTCTTCCTCTTAACCAGTCGTTCAGCCTCTCTTGAGAACCAAGGCACCCTCACTCAACTACATCTTCCCTTCCCTCAAGGCACAAACATATCGAGCACACGCAGTACGCATTCCTTAAACAATTGCCACAGTTCTCTAGTGCTCTTCCCTGAAAGCATCTGTTCCCATTTAATGTTACCCAGTTCTTGCCTAACAGAATTGTAATTACCCTTCCCCCAATTACAAACTTTACCCTGCTGTATGTACCTATTCTTTTCCACGACTACTGTAAAAGTATCAGAGTTATAATCGCTACTGCCAAAACGTTCTCCTAGCAACAGGTCTATCACTTGGCCCGGTTCATAGCCAAGCATCAAATCCAAAGTGGCCTCTCCTCTTGTTGGTCTATCTACGTACTGTGTCAGTAATCCTTCCTGAACACACTGGACAAAGTCTGCTCCATCTAAACTATTACAACTAAAAAGTTTCCAATCAATATTTGGAAAGTTGAAGTCACCCATGACTACAGCCCTGTGACTTCTGCACCTTTCGAGTATCTGCATCCCAATCTGCTCTTCCACTTCTCTGCAACTATTAGGGGATCTGTAAAAAAAACCCAACAATTCGTGAACTGCCTTTCAGTAGCTGCTATACTAGCCCTGAATAGCAAAGCCACTCCCCCGCCTCTTTCACCTCCCTCCCTATTTCTTTTAAAACATCTAAATCCTGGAACTTCCAACAACCATTCCTGTCTCTGAGTTACCCAAGTTTCTGTAATGGACACAACATCGTAGTTCCAAATATTGACTCATGCTCTAAGTTTGTCAGCCTTATTTCTGATACTTCTTGCAATGAAGTACACATACCTCAAACCATCCCTGTGTCCACAATTATGTTCCATCAACCACATTTCTTTATTAACAACCTGACTCCCTGTCTGTCTGTTGGAAGGCTGAATACCTCATCCTCTGAATTTCAAATCCGGTTCTTCATACCCTGCCAATCTAGTTTAAACCATCCCGCATAGCTCGAGCAAACCTCCCTCCCCTGATATTTGTGCCCTTCCGGTTCAGGTGTAACCCATCCTTACTGTACAGGTCTCACATTCCCCAGAATGTGCTCCAATTACCTACATAATGGAAGCCCTCCCTCCTACACCAGCCCTGTAGCCACGAGTTTAGCTGCACTTTCTCCCTACTTCTTGCCTCGTTATCATGTGGCACTGGTAGTAATCCACATAATAGAACATAGAACATAGAACATAACAGCACAGTACAGGCCCTTCCGCCCTCGATGTTGTGCCGACCTGTCATACCGATCTCAAGCCCATCTAACCTACACTATTCCATGTACGTCCATATACTGACCCAATGACGACTTAAGTGTACCTAAAGTTGGCAAATCTACTATCGTTGCAGGCAAAGCATTCCATTCCCTTACTACTCCGAGTAAAGAAACTACCTCTGACATCTGTCCTATATCTTTCACCCCTCAATTTAAAGCTATGCCCCCTCGTGCTCGCCGTCACCATCCTAGGAAAAAGGCTCTCCCTAGCCACCCTATCTAACCCTCTGATTATTTTATATGTCTCAATTAAGTCACCACTCAACTTTCTTCTCTCTAATGAAAACAGCCTCAAGTCCCTCAGCCTTTCCTCGTAAGACCTTCCCCCCATACCAGGCAACATCCTAGTAAATCTCCTCTGCACCCTTTCCAAAGCTTCCACATCCTTCTTATAATGCGGTGACTAGAACTGTACACAATACTCCAAGTGCGGCCGCACCAGACTTTTGTACAGCTTCACCATAACTTCTTGGTTCTGGAACTCGATCCCTCTATTAATAAAAGCTAAAACACTGTATGCCTTCTTAACAGCCCTGTCAACCTGGGTGGCAATTTTCAAGGATCTGTGTACATGGACACAGAGATCTCTCTGCTCACCTATACTGCTAAGAATCTTACCATTAGCCCAGTACTTTGCCTTCCGGTTACTCCTACCAAAGTGCATCACCTCACACTTGTCTGCATTAAACTCCATTTGCCACCTCTCAGCCCAGCTCTGCAGCTTATCTACGTCTCTCTGCGACCTATAGCATCCTTCGTCACTATCCACAACTCCACCGAACTTAGTGTCATCTGCAAATTTACTAACCCATCCTTCTACACCCTCATCCAGGTCATTTATAAAAATGACAAACAGCAGTGGACCCAACACTGACCCTTGCGGTACACCACTAGTAACTGGTCTCCAGGATGAACATTTCCCATCAACTACCATCCTCTGTCTTCTTTCAGCAAGCCAATTTCCGATCCAAACTGCTATATCTCCCACAATTCCATTCCTCCGCATTTTGTACAATAGCCTATTGTGGGGAACCTTATCGAACACCTTGCTGAAATCCATATACACCACAACAAACAGTTTACTGTCATCTACCTGCTTGGTCACGTTCTCAAAGAACTCTAAGGTTTGTGAGGCACGACTTTCCCTTCACAAAGCCATGCTGACTATCCCTAATCAATTTATTCTTTTCTAGATGATTATAAATCCTATCTCTTATAACCTTTTCCAACATTTCACCAACAACTGAGGTAAGGCTCACTGGTCTATAATTACCAGGGTTGTCTCTACTCCCCTCCTTGAACAGGGGAACCACATTTGCTATCCTCCAGTCATCTGGCACTATTCCTGTAGACAATGACGAGTTAAAGATCAATGCCAAAGGCTGGGCAATCTCCTCCCTGGCTTCCCAGAGGATCCGAGGATAAATCCCATCCGGTCCAGAGGACTTATCTATCTTCACCTTCTGAAGGATTTCTGATACCTCTTCCTTGTATCAAAGTAAGTGATCTTGATCCTGTTACCAATGGAAAATTTCTCTCCATTGGCTGTTCAGGCCCTGACCGACTTTGAACACCTCCATTAAATTCCCTCTCCCAAACTTTTATTTCTCCAAGAACAGCCTCAGCACCTCCAATGTATCCACATAACTGAGGATCCTCAATCTTAGAATCATTTCTGCACTCCCTAATATTTTCACATCCTTTCGAAATGATTGAATTAGTCGGATACTCAAACTTCTTTGGCAAGTTCCATCCCAATTTTTCAATTACTAACTCATAACTTATCACCTTTACTGAATTAAGTTTCACAAGTTGCCATAAAGGAACTCTGGGTAGTTAATCCAGTCTGGAAGCCACTTCTCAACATTAATAAAGTGACAATGGTGCAAAAATATACTACCCTGTTTATCCTGGACTACAGATTCCAATTTAACTCCCTGTACTCATTTTTCACATTCTCGTCCTTTTTCTCCCTATGTCATTGGTACCGATGAGTACCATGACTGTTGGTCGCTCACCCTCCCTCTCAAGGATCTTGAAGACATGATCCAAGACATCACAAGACCCTGGCACCCGGGAGACAACATACCATCCGTTTACCTTGTTTGCGTCCACAGAACTGCCTGTCTGTGCCTCTTACTGTTGAATCCCCCACTCTCCTATTCTCCCCCCTTCACTTCTGTGCCGCAGGGGCAGGCTCAGTCCCAGAGACCTGCTGTATGGCCTTCCCCTAGTAGGCCCTCCCCCCAAAACAGTATCCAAAATGGTATACTTATTATTGAGGGGAACGGCCACAGGGGACCCCTGCACTCTCTGCCTATTCCCTTTCCCCTTCCTGATAGTCATCCATCTACCTTTTTCCTGTACCTTAGGTGCGACCACCTCCTTATAACTCCTCTCTATCACCTCCTCAGCCTCCCAAATGATCTGGAGTTCATCCAGCTTCAGCTCCAGTTCCCTAACGTGGTTTGTGAGGAGCTGGAGTTGGATGCACTTCTTGCAGGTGAAGTCAGAGGGGACACCAGCAGTGACCCTTACCTCTCACATCCTGCAAGAGAAGTATGCACCTGCCCTAGCTTCCATTCCTTCTACTCTAGATTTCCAGAAGAATTTAAAAAAAGCCTTACCTTACCGACCCTCCACATAGTTTTTTTTTGTTAGAGGAGGTGGATGAGTGGGAGACACTACACATGTAGTGTTTCGGGTTTAGCCAACGCCCAAATGTATTCGTTCCTTCTTGGCTCGCGCTCTCTCCACACACCCGCCGCTGAAAACAAGGCCACTGCTGCATGAGTTAAGTTTTTATAGAAAAGAAAAGACCTCACCTTGCCGTTGGCACATCTGGCTCGCACTCCCACTGCTCCAAACAAGAAGGCTGCTGCTGCACAAGGTACATGTTTACAGGGAAAAGAACACTTCCTGTAGCAACCTTGAGTATATCCCATCTGGCTCAGGGGACTTATCCATCGTCATGTTTTTCAAAATTTCTAGCACATCCTCCTTCTTCACATCAACCTGTTTGAGCCAATCTGCCTGTTTCATGCTATCCTCACAAACGTCATGGTCCCTCTCAATGGTGAATACTTAAGCAAAGTATTCATTAAGGATCTCCCCTCCTCTCACTCCGCACACAAGTTCCCTCTACTATCCCAGATTGGCAGTTCCCACACTCTAGCCATCCTCTTGGTCTTCACATAAGTATGCCTTGGGTTTTTCTTGATCCGGCCCGCTAAAGCTTTTAAATGCACCCTTCAAGCTCTCCTAAGTCCATCCTTCAGTTCCTTCCTGGCTACCTTATAGCCCTCTAGAGCCCTGTCTGATCCTTGCTTCCTTGAACTTAAGTAAGTTTCTTTCTTCCCCTTGACTAGGGTGTTCCACACACCTTGTCATCGAAGGTTCCTTCACCTTACCATCCCTTCCTTGCCTCAGTGGGACAAACCTATCCAGTATTCATAACAACTGCTCCCTAAACAACCTCGACATTTCCGTCATGCATTTCCCTGAGAACATCTGTTCCCACTTTATGCTCTGCAGTTCTTAGCTAATAGCATTGTAATTCCCCCTCCCGAATTAAATACATTCCCATACTGTCTGCTCCTATCCCTCTCTGTGACTTTAGTAAAGGTCAGGGACATGTGATCACTATCACCAAAATGCTCTCCCACTGAGAGATCAGCCACCTGGCCTGGTTCATTGCCAAGCACCAAATCCAATGCAGCCTCCCCTCTCATTGGTCTACCTAATTATTGAGTCTGAAAGCCTTCTTGGACACAACTAACAAAATCTGCTCGATCCAAACTATTTGCACTTCGGAGGTTCCAGTCTATATTACGGAAGTTAAAGTTACCCATGACAACAACTCTATTACTACTGCACCTTTTCACAATCTGCCTCCAAATTTGCTCCTCAGTGTCTCTGTTGCTAGTGGGGAGTCTATAGAAAAGTCCCAATAAAGTGACTGCTCCTTTCCTGTTTCTGACTTCCACTCATACTGACTTAGTAGACAAGCCCTCCTCGATAACCTCCCTTTCTACAGCTGTGATACCATCCCAATTAGCAATGCCACTCCCTTGCCTCTTTCACCACCCTCCCTATTTCTTTTCAAACATCTAAGCCCCGGAACATCCAACAACCATTCCTGCCCGTGTTATGCAAGGCTCCGTAATGGCCACAACATCGTAGCTCCAAGTACTGATCCATGCTCTAAGTTCATCACCCTTATTCCTGACACTTCTTGTGTTAAAATAGACATACTTCAACCTGTCATACTGACTGCAACTTTGCCCTATCAACTGTTTATCCTTCCTCACAGACCCTCTGCATGCTGTATCTGCCTGTACACTGGCTACCCCATCCTCTGATCTGTAGCTCCAGTTCCCACCCCCTTGCCAAGCTAGTTTAAACTCTCCCGAAGAGCTCTAGCAAGCCTCCCACACCTCCAGTACAGGTCCCACCTTCCCCAGAAGGTATCCCAATGATCCACATATCTGAAGCCCTCCCTTCTACACCAGTTCCGTAGCCACATGTTCAGCTGTGTCCGTTCTCTATTCTTGGCGTCACTAGCCCATGGCACTGGTAGTAATCCTGAGATTGCTACTCTGCTCATCCTGGCTTTCAGCTTCCATCCTAACTCCCTATATTCAATTTTCAGGTCCTCATCCCTTTTCCTAGCTGTGTCATTAGTACCAATGTGTACCAAGACTTCTGGCTGCTCACCCTGCTCCTTAATAATTCTGTAGACTCAATCTGAGACATCCCTGACCTTGGCACCCAGAATGCAACATACCATCAGGAGTCTCGCTCAGTACCACAGAATCTCCTGTCTGTTCCCCTAACCACTGAATCTTCTATCACTATCGCTGTCCTATTCTCCCCACTTCCTTTCTGAGCCAAAGAGCCAGGCTGAGTGCCAGAGACCTGGCCGCTATCAAAGAACAAAGAAACCTACAGCACAGGAACAGGCCCTTCGGCCCTCCAAGCCTGCGCCGATCAAGATCCTCTGTCTAACCTGTCATCTATTTTCTAACAGTCTGTGTCCATTTGCTCTCTGCTCATCCATGTACCTGTCCAAATATATCGTAAAAGACGCTAACATGTCTGCGTCTACCACCTCCGCTGGCAACGCGTTCCAAGCACCCACCACCCTCTGTGGAAAGAACTTTCCACGCATATCTCCCTTAAAAACTTTCCTCCTCTCACCTTGAACTCATGACTCCGAGTAATTGAGTCCCCCGCTCTGGGAAAAAGTTTTTTGCTATCCACCCTGTCTACATGCCTCATGATTTTGTAGACGTCAATCAGGTCCCCCCTCGATCTCCATCTTTCTAATGAAAATAATCCTAATCTACTCAACCTCTCTTCATAGCTGGAACCCTCCAGGCAACATCCTGGTGAACCTCCTCTGCACCCTCTCCAAAGCATCCACATCCTTTTGGTAATGTGGCAACCAGAACTGCACACAGTACTCCAAATGTGGCCGAACCAAAGTCCTATACAACTGCAACATGACCTGCCAACTCATGTACTCAATACCCCGCCCAATGAAGGAAAGCATGCCATATGCCTTTTTGACCTCCCTATTGACCTGCGTTGTCACCTTCAGGGAACAATGGACCTGAACACCCAGATCTCTCTGTTCATCAATTTTCCCTAGGACTTTTCCATTTACTGTATAGTTTGCCCTTGAATTTGATCTTGCAAAATGCATCACCTAATTTGATCTTCCAAAATGCATCACGGCTTTCCACCCCAACAGCATTCAAAGCGATATACTTATTATTGAAGGCAATGGCCACAGGGGATCTCTGCATTGTCTGCCTACTCCCTTTCCCTCTCCTGACGCTCACCCAGCTACCTTTATCCAGTAAACTGGGTGTGACACCCTCCCTATAACTCCTATCCATCATCCCCTCCGCCTCCTGAATGATCCATCTAGCTTCAGCTGCAATTCCAAAATGCCGACTGAGAGGAACTGGAGTTGGGTGCACTTCTCTCAGGTGAAGTCAGAAGAAACTCTAGTGGTGACCGTTGCCTTCCACATCCTACGAGAGTAGTATTCAACTGCCCTAGCTTCCATTTCCTCTACTCTACATTGTCAAAAGAATAAAGAGAAAAAAAGCTTACCTTACCCACCCTTGAAACAGTCTTTTTTTGGTTAGAGCAGGAGGATGGGTGGGAGACACTACATGTGTAGTGTTTTGAGTTTAGCCAATGCTTGAATATATTAGTTCACTTCCCGCTGCCCCCCGGCTTGCACTCTCACCTATCCCGCCATTGAAGTCAAGATATCACCAAGAGAAATCGTGCCACTAATCTGTTAAACTGTGCTCTAATATGCATGAGAAGCCTGACTCCTTTGATGCACCCACCTATACATAAAATAAAGATAAAATAGACAGAACAACAAGGGCAGAAGATGCAATGGAACACTGCCACTGGCAAGTTCCTCTCCAAGCCACGCACCAGCTGAGCTAGATTGCTGTTCCTTCGCTACTGCAGAGTTAAAATCATGCAACTCTTTCCCTGCATGTAAATACAACACCTAAGCTGCAGTGGTTCAAGAAGGAAGATCACCGCCATCTTCTCAAAGGGAGTATGGATAGTCAATAAATGCTGACTTAGTCAGCGATGCCCACAACTGATAAAAGAATTCAAACCCTCTAAATAGGTAAACCATTTTATACACGTAAAAATTACTACAGAAACATTAGGTGTTCAGATGAAAAGAAAAATAAATAACATTCAGCAGTTCTTCCTAAAATAATGAACCAGATTTCTAAAACAGCACCTCAATAAATAGATCTCATGGCACAGTGTAAGTAAATTCTGTTAGAAAAGGTCCATAAACTCACATAAAACCTTCAGGTATCAAATGAGTATCAAATGTTTCAAATGAACTCGCAGGCCCAACTTCTCTGACCTCATGGAAACCCGGAACCGAGACCCGACCTCATGTTGACCCGGCAATGAGAAGGCCTGACCAGAACAGCCATAAGACCCACCCCCCTCCACAAATGCTCAAGGCCACGACTGCTGCCCAGGACCCCATCAGATGCGCTCACTTACCTCCCAGAGCAGCAGTTTTCCCTCACTGATGTTCAAGATTGACTGGGAGCCGCAACCTACCAGGACACACGGGAGACGCACTGGACTTCAGGTGAGACAGAAACTCTGAGGTTTCAAGCCACCCCTCCCCAACATACTCCTGGCGAACATCCAAGCAGTCGAAAACAAGCTGGACTCACCTTCCAAACAGAATTGAGAGACTGCTGTGTGTTCTGCTTCACATAGACATGGCTCACTGCTACACTTGACAGTGCCTTACAACCTGAGGATTTCTCAGTTCACCAACTGGACCATTTGACATCCTTAGGTAAGGCAAAGGGGACTGCCTCCCACTCAAAACCTTTTGGTCGTCATGCATGGTGACCCTAGCGAGTCACTGCCGCCTGGACCTTGAATATTTAACAGTGAAATGCCATCCATACTACCTGCTCGCAAGTTTACCTCCGCTATCCTGACCACAGTCTACATCCCACTCCATGCAGAAGTGAAGCATGGACTCGATAAAGTATAAAACCCTGCAAACAGTCTTGAGATGGAATACCCGAAGCCTTGATAATCATAGCTGGTGACTTCAACCAGGCCAACCTTAAGATTGTGCTCCCAAAATATCTAGAACACATCTCAAGTCCCACCAGAGATCTGAACATCCTTGATCACAACCCAAAGATAGCTACTGCTCTACCTGCCATCCACATTTTGGAAAATCAGACCACAATACTGTGCACTTACTCCCAGCTTACAAGCAGAAACTGAAGCATGAGGGTCCAGTGCAGAAAGTAGTGCAGTAATGGTCAGAGGAAACAGACGGGCTTCTACTGGAGAGCATATTGTCAGTGGACTGATCCATATTCAAGAATTCAATGGCAAACTTAAACAAATATGCCACTACTGTTACAGATTTCATTTGTAAGTGTGTAGATCTCTGTGTCCAGAAGAAATTAATCTGAACGTTCCCAATGGAAACCATGGATAAACTGGGAGATCCACTCTTTACCGAAGTCCAGGGCTGACACGTTTGAGTCGGGCAACCTTGACATATACTGAAAGTTCAGGCCCGACCTTTTCAAGGCCATCAGGGATGCCAATAAGCACAACCAAACTAACCACATGGGCATCTGTTGTTTGTGGCAAGGCTTACATGATGTAACAGGCTACAAGGCAAAGTCAACCAGAATCATAGATGACTGAACATGCCTACCCGATGTGCTCAATGCATTCTATGCTCAATTTGAATAGAAGGGCAGTGAATTGATGTCACCTGTGCCAAAAACTCAGATATACCCGTATCCTCGGTCACTGCAGCAGCCATTAGATCAATCTTGCTCAGAATGAACCCACGGAAAGCGACTGGCTGGATGGAGTCCCTGGCCAGTCACTCAGAACCTTTGTGGACCAGCTGGCGGGAGTATTCACCAATATCTTCAACCTCTCCTTACTGCAATCTGAAGTCCTCAACTGCTTTAAGAATACCTCCATTATTCCAGTGTCAAAGAAAAATAATGTAGCATGCCTCCATGACTACCACCCAAAAACTGGCATCTACAATAAGTGCATTCAGAGGGCGGTCATGGTTCACATCAACTCCAGCCTCCCAGGTTGCCTTGATCCCTTGCAAATTGCCTACTGATGCAACAGGTCCACGGCAGATACCATCTTCCTGGAACATCTGGACAAAAAGAATACCTAAGTCATGCTCCTTCCAATTGACTACAGCTCCACTTTTAACATAAGAATTCCAAACATATTCATCTCCAAACTCCGGGACCTAGGTCTCCACGCTCCACTCTGTGACTTTGTTCTCAAATTCCTGACCTACAGACTGCAGTCAGTAAGGGTAGGCAACAACACCTCTTCCAATGATAAGCCTCAACACTGGCGATCCACAAGGCTGCGTACTCAGCTCCCTACTATACTCGCTATACAAACATGACAGCGTGCCTAAATTCGACACCAACTCCATTTACAAGTTTGCTGACGACACCACTGTTGCAGGTCAGATCTCAAAGATAGAATACGGGAAGGACACAGAGTACTTAGCAGCATGGTGTAAAGACAACAATTTCTCTCTCAATGTCAGCAAAACAACAGAGCTGGTCATTGACTTCAGGAAGCGAATTGGGCAGCACGCCCCTGTCTGCATCAACGGTGCTGAGATGGAGATGGTCAACAGCACCAAGTTCCTGGGAGTGATGATCACCAACAATCGGTCCTGGTGCACCTATGTTGACACTACGGTCAAGAAAACACAACTGGCCTCTATTTCCTCAGGAGGCTAAGGAAATTCAGCATATCCATAAAGGCTCTTAGAAATTTTTATAGATTTCCCATAGAAAGCATCCTATCTGGATGCATCACACCATGGTAAGGCAACCACTCTTCCAAAGATTGCAAAAATCTATAGCAAGTTGTGAACCCGGCCTAGTCAATCACATAAACAAATTCCCATCCATTGATCTCATTGGTACTTTCCAATGCAACAATATAATCAAAGACCCCTCCCATCTGGTTATACTCTCTTCCGCCCTCCTCCATAGATAGGGCTGAAGATATAAAAGTTTGAATGCATGTATGAACAGATTCAAGAACAGTTTCATCCACACTGTTTTCAGATTTGTGAATGGACCTCTACAAGGTTAATGTTGATCTCTCTCTGCAACTTCTAAGCAGTTGTAACATTGTATCCTGCAATCTTCTGTTATCCTGATGCACTTGTGTAGTAGAATCTGCCTGTAAAGTACGTAAGGCAACACTCTTCACTGTGGTTCAATAGACATGACAGTATAAAATCAAATCAAATCATTGACATACTCTGTTGCTTGGGTAGTGGGACAGAATGCATTCATGTCATTTTCTTCAAAATCTGAGTCAGAATAAACATCTATAGGAGCTCTGCATAATTTGAGTATAATTCACATTGGTCCCTCTGTTCCTCCCAACAATCCCACCAACCATAAAAAAATCTGATAAAAACTAAACAGTATTGTTGTATGTATCTTAAATTATTTATAGCTGTGCCTTCAACTGCAACACAAATGCTTCAATCACTGAAAGGATTTCATGCTCCAACCTTCTAGTCAAACTCTGACATGGGGAGAAACTAAACCCATAACTTAATCTGAGAAGTACCTTGATTTGTGGAAATATATTTCAAACGCTCAAAATTGAGCCACATGTTTGATGTCTAAAAATTACCGAATTACTTTAATTAAAAAAAACAAAAAAAAGTCTCCACGCCCTATCACTGAACATCTCAGACACCTTTACAGAGATAGTAGGAACTGCCGATGCCGCAGAATCTGAGACAAGGTGTAGAGCTGGATGAACACTGCAGGCCAAGCATCATCAGCGGAGCAGCAAAGCTGTCATTTCGGATCGAGACCGAAGAAGGGTCTCGACCCAAAACGTCAGCTTTCCTGCTCCTCTGATGCTGCTTGGCCTGTTGTGTTCGTTCAGTTCTACACCTTGTTATTTCTGAAACTTTTATGTTATTTTCTCCTCTTGCTACCAATGGAAACATGTCCAGAAATCTGAATACTGATGAGTCTTTTCTTTTGAAGAGAGCTTTTTGAGGACAATTTTGCTTAAATATATTATTCTGGGAATTTATGACGTGAAGACACTGGAATCAAGTGATCATGTGAAATTTCAAATTATCCTGTAATCCAGGCCCAAAGTTAGAAAAACATTCATCTACTGAAGAATAGAAGAACTATCCAAGTTCAAGTACATAATTCAAACTGTAGCTGTCTGAAAATTGGGCATTTTTGATTTTCAGTCAAATTTTCCATTTTATAAATACAGCCAGTTTCAGGCTGATCCCAAAGAATGGAATCAGTAAGTATTGTGCACACACAGAAACCAAGAGTAGGATAATAACTTGGACAACATCATGCTCCGAAGAGCCTGTGCTGTGCTGTATTGTTTTATGTTTTAAGATGAGTGACGTGCTTAAGATGTGCCTCTCCCTCCACTACTATCTATTCTATAGGCACTAAGCTGCCCTCTCCACTCAGCGATAGGGATGGGGATTGCTCTGAAAAAGACTGCAACATCAGGAGGTTCTTCTGCAACTTTTCCAGCCGTTTCAAGTCACATTTGCAAAATACAGAAAAATCTGAAATCCAGCATAGGTTTTGGTCCTAAGGGTTTTCCGACATCAGACTTTTGTGTACAAAAGTGCCTGCAATAAATCATTGTAAACTGTATGTGGCAGTACATGTTACGTACCTTAAAGGGTCGTAGAGCACAACAAAACTTCAACCAACAACTTCTCTCTGTAGTTTCCAGGTGTCTGTCTCTTCTTCTAAGTGTCCGCAACTTCTCCTGCAGCTTCTGCAAAGCTTTTCGGTCCCCCATGGACAGTGGACGGCCATCCATGCACTGTTAGAAAATGCAATGAGCATTATAAAGCACAGTTCAAGTAACTTATCCTCTGACACAAATAAATATTAAAACAAGCTTAGAGTTTGGATATTAGAATGTGCTAAGTTTTACACAATCCAGTTCGACTTTGGGACCGTCGGGAAGGGTGAAGCCACGGTCTTTAATGCCCGTGACAAACCAGAGTCTCTAGTCACCAACCTCTTTCTCTCCTAGACAATTGTTTGATATGGATCCAAACTGCTTTCCCCCTCGGAATCATTACTGGCCTCCAAGATGAGCTACCAAATTCCTCATGCCATCCCTGCATGAAAACTGCCTATTCCCATTTTTCTAACATTACTGCTGCAACCCTCAATCATACCTTCATTACCTCCTAACCAACACCTATTATTCTACCCTCTGTAGACATGGGCACACTTAACTCATATCTACCCTGTACCCTAATCATTGCAAAGTCCTGTTCATCCACCATCCTGTGTTTGCTGTACTACATTTGGAAATATCTCCTTGACCTTCTCTTTCTTACCGCTAACGTCCTGCAGTTCCACAATCCTTGGAACTCACTCCTCACACCTCTCCACGTGATTTTCCTCCTTCAAGACACTCCTTAAAAACTTACTTCTTTGGACAAGCTTTCGATTATATGGTCCCTTAACTCCTCATCTGGCACTATTTCATAATGGTCCTATGAAGGTTCTAACGAAATGTAATTTTCTATTGAAAGATTTGCAATATGATTTTAAAAAAAGTTCAGATATTCTCCAGAAATATTAGAACATACTTTATGACTTTCTGTGTAACCACAGAGCATTTGTATCAGTTGGATAATTAGATTAGACTAGATTCCCTACAGTGTGGAAACAGGCCCTTCGGCCCAATAAGTCCACACCGCCCCTTGCAGCATCCCAACCAGACCCATCCCCCTAAAACCCACAGACACCCCTGAACGCTACGGGCAATTTAGCATGGCCATCTTCAGACAGTGGGAGGAAACCGGAGCACCCGGAGGAAACCCACGCAGACACGGGAGAATGTGCAAACTCTATACAGACAGTTACCCGAGGCTGGAATTGAACCCGGGTCCCTGGCGCTGTGAGGCTGCAGTGCTAACCACTGAGCCACTGTGCCGCCCTTAGTTAAAACTATCTTCAGAAATCTTCTACAAACTTGGCTGAGATCTTCTAAAATACTAAAATTCTAAAAATTATGGGTGAATTCGTCTGTTGTGTTTTACTCCTATAGTCTGGTAAACTTGTTTTTAACTAGTTACCTCCTAGTTACTATTGTTTCTTACTTGTGATCTTGGCCAGGATTGCCTTCACAGCTTTTCCTTGGAAACCTGAGATTTTGCGTCATTTCCGGTACCTGATCGCCTAAGTCTGACACGTCCAACTGACTGAAGTTTCCTCTGTTTATATTTTAAACCCAACCAGAGATTGCACAACACAATCAGTGTGGACTGCTAACCAATTTTCTATGATCCCTATAGTTTGGAAGCAGGCCAATCTGCCCATCATGGTCACACCAATCCTCTGCAGGGCATCCCACCTAGATCGACCTCCCTACCCTATCCCTGGAACTCTGCAATTACCATGGCTAATCCACCTAATTTACACATCCCTGGAAACTATCGGCAATTCAGTATGGTCAATCCACCGAACCTGCATATCTTTGGGCTGTAGGAGGAAACGGGAGTACATGGACAAAACCTACACAGACACAGAGGAAATGTGTAAGCTTCACACAGACAGTCATCTGAGGCTGAAGTGAAGCTGAGTCCTTGGCACCAAGGCAGCAGTACTAACCACTGAGCTACCATGCTGCCCCTGCCCCAGTGAAAAAGTGAATCTTTGAAGTCCTCCAAAATAACAGTCTCCCTGAGAACATCACACGCTTGATCTATTTTCAATGCCCTTATCCACCTATCAAAATTACTATGTTTGATGCTTTCAAATTTTAAAATACTCGAGACATGGGTGACTTTGGCACATTAATATTTTACTGGCCATCCCTAGATTCCCTGAGAGCACCGAGTCAAGTCAAAAATGCATTGGATGATTGGAGAAGGTGAGAAGATCCTTGCAGAAAACCATTAGGAATGCATTTGGAAGTTACAGTAACCAGCAGCCCCTTTGCTTGCGTCAGCCCAGAAATGATCAGACTCTATTCAGTGTCATGTACGCACTCATGGAAATCAACTCTTTAGTACAACTCATCCATCCTGACCCTGTATTTGGCCTATATCGCTCCAAACCTTTCCTATTCATGTACCTGTAGAAATATACTTTAAATGTTGTAACTGTACCTGCTTCTACCTATTCAATTCAGTTTTTCAATTTGCTTTGATAGATTTAAAATTCACAACCTCACGATTGCTAATGCAGTGCCTTGATTGCAATACCAAAATATTTGCAAACTTTGGAGAACATTCTTCAAAACTTAACTCATTAGTCTTTTAATTATCCAGAATCTCAGTGTATTTTGGAAAACAAGTAAATGAAATACACTTAGAAGAACCCATCTTTTCTTATGAAAATGGTTAAAAGATCTTGAAATCTGAAGCAAATTGACGTGAATGCTTGCAGCCAAACCTTAGATTTAATTGTTTCCACTTGCTGTTCCACTTCTTCAAGGTCTTCAGTGTTCTGCAGTCGTTCATAAACCACACTTCTTGTACCTCTTATCAGGTTTACTGGCAATGCAGACATTCCATAAGCCTTGAAGAACAAGTATACACAGTGAGCACTCAAAACCTGGTAAGAATGACCATTGCCAAAAGTAAACACGCATAATGGTAACTTCATTTTGGAGTGATTATCAACAATGGCAATACAGCCCTTGTATTTTGCGGAAGTGGCTCATGATGTTAATTGGCCATTACAGATTTCAGGAAGCTTCTGCATGCACTGTTGATATCACTAAACCAGGGATGAGGGAGTGGAGGACACTAAAAGTGAGGGAAAGGTGAACGTGGAGCTTCACCTTCCCGATAGCTGGTAAAATATGTATGGGTTATATTGTCAGAGGTTCAGTAATTCAAGTAAGATGTTAAATTAGGTTCTAATTGGCAGGAGTAAAACAGTCCAAGGCACTATTTTGAAAAAGTGCATGAAACAGCACTCCTAATAATTGTTTATTTTCTGTAGAGACCTCCAAGGTCCACATGCACCAGTAACGTCCAGAACCACAAGCTAATGCTGCAGCTACCATCAGTATGCAGCTCAGCTACCTCAGACGTATCCCTGGGGTCTGGTCAATACTTATTCCTCAATAAGCATCACAAAAATACAGTATCATGTGTGGGAGTTTGCTGAGTCTAGATTGGCTCCTGCATTTCTTGTATTACAACATTACTGCAAAGTGTTTTGTAACATCTGATGGTCACAAGAAGTGATAAAAATAAAGCACGTTTTTTTCCATCCTGAGGGATGAGTCAATTACCATCATGAACTGTAGGGTTTATTCTCCTGCGCTGGATTTTGTGGATCATCAGGAAAGATGGAGGGCTCAGGCAGGTATGAATATCATATTTCTGCCAGATCTGGTACTTTCCCAGTGGCTGATGGCACATCCACACTGAGATCATTATAGAGGCATTGAGTCATACAGCAAGGAAAAAGACCCTACATTCCAACTCGTTCATGCCGACCATGTTTCTTAAAAGTAAACTAGTCCCAACTGCCTGTTTTTGGACCAGTTCCCCTAAACCTTTCCTATCTATATAACTGTTCAAATGTCTTTCGAATATTGTATAAGACTCATCTGTATGACTTTCTCTAGCAGCCCACTCCATATATGTAACACTCTGTGTTTAAAAAGTTGTCCCTCGGTCTCATTTAAATCTTCAAGCTTCCGAGGAAGGGTCACCGGATTTGAAACGTTAACTCTGTTTTCTCCCCCATAGATGCTGCCAGACCTGCTGAGCTTTTAGAACATAGAACATAGAACAATACAGCACAGAATAGGCCCTTCGGTCCTGGATGTTGCGCCAACCTGTGAACTAATCTAAGCCCCTCCCCCTACACTATCCCATCATTATCCATATGTTTATCCAAGGACTGTTTAAAGGCCCCTAATGTGGCTGAGTTCACTACATTGGCAGGCAGGGCATTCCACCCCCTTACCACTCTGAATTAAGAACCTGCTTCTGACATGTCTTAAATCTATCAACACTCAATTTGTAGCTATGCTCCCTTGTACGAGCTGAAGTCATCATCCTCAGAAAAAGACTCTCACTGTCCACCCTATCTAATCCTCTGATCATCTTGTATGTCTCTATTAAATCCCCTCTCAGTCTCCTTCTCTCCAGTGAGAACAGACTCAAGTCCCTCAGCCTTTCTTCATAGGGCCTGTGCTCCAGACCAGGCAACATCCTGGTAAATCTCCGCTGCACCTTTTCCACTGCTTCCACATCCTTCCTGTAATGGGGCGACCAGAACTGCACACCATATTCCAAATGAGGCCACACTAGCGTTTTGTACAGTTGCAGCATGACATCACGGCTCCAAAACTCAATCCCTCTACCAATAAAACCTAACACACCATAAGCCTTCTTAACAGCACTATCAACTTGGGTGGCAACTTTCAGGGATCTACGTACATGGACACCAAAGATCCCTCTGCACATCCACACTACCAAGAATCTTTCCATTGACCCAGCATTCTGCCTTCCTATTATTCCTCCCACATTTATCCGTATTAAACTCCATTTGCCACCTTTCGGTCCAATTCTGCAGTTTATCCAAGTCTCCCTGCAACCTACAACATTCTTCCACACTGTCCACCACTCCACCGGCTTTAGTGTCATCTGCAAACTTACTAACCCATCCACCTATGCCTGCGTCCAAGTCCAGCAACTTTGTTTTTTGTTCCTCATTTAAATCATCCCCTTTCACCTTAAACCTATGCCCTCTAGTTTTGGCCTCCCATCAAGTCAGGACAATTTAATACCTCATAAAATTGGTGTATTTTTCTTCAATTAGCCAAGACATTGCTCTTTACCACATAGGAAGATGCCTGGTAAATCCTATTGGCCCTAGTACAGGCTCAATGACGGAGGGGTCTCTTAATCAAATACCCCCGGCACCCCTGCCATAACACCAACGCTCACAAGCAGGGATAGACCCTCTGCGGCACTTTCCATCACCAAAACCCTCATCCCTAGCTGCAGTTTACCAAGGAGGTCTACCCTCGCAAGCTCGAACATACTTTCCTGGGTCCCAGATAAGTAGGGTGGAGTTAGGATGGTGTTGGGGTAGCAGCGAGAGCTTCAGTACACGTGTTATAGGTTGATTGAAAATGCCCTTTGGGAGGAAATTCCACAACTTTGTGCCAGCGACAGCAAATGAACGACACCATATTTCCAGGTCAGGATGGAGAGTAGCTCAGAGGGGAATACGCAAGTTGGTGGTGCTATCATGTATCTGTTGCACATTTCTTTATAGATGGAAGTTGTCATTGATTTGAAAGGTGCTGTCTAAGGATGTTTGGTGAATTTCTACCACGCATTTTGTAGATAATACACGTTGCTGCTACTAAGTGTCATTGGTGGTGGGAGCAGATGCTTGTGGATGTGGTGCCAATCAAGCAGGCTACCTTATTCTGGATGGTGTCAAGCTTCTTGAATATTATTGGAGTTGCACCTATCCATCCAGGCAAGAGGGTATTATTCCATCACACTCTGGGCTTGCGCCTTATGGGTGATGAACGGGTTTTGGGAAGTCAGAAGGTGTGTTACTCACCAGTGTTCCTAGCCCCTGATCTGCTCTTGTAGCTACTGTGTTTATACCATGAGTCCAGTTCAATTTCTGGTCAATGGTAACCCCAAGGATGTTGATAGTGGGGGGGATTCAATGATGGTAATACCACTGAATTTCAAGGGGCAGGGTTAGATTGTCTCTTAATGGAAATGGTTATTTGTGTATCGTGAATGTTACTTGCCACTTGTCAGTCCAAGTCTGGATATTGTCTCGATCAGAAGTCCTGAATTGTGCTGAAAGTGTGCAATCATCAGCAAATATCCCAGCGTGACCTTATGATAGAGGAAGGTCAAGGATGAAGCAGCTTGGTCGAGTTGGCTGGGCCTAGGAAAGTACCCTAAGGAACTCCTGCAGAAATGTCCTGGAACTAAGATGACTGACCGCCAACAATCATGACAATCTTTCTATGTACAAGGTATGACTCCAACCAGTGGAGCATTTGTCCCCAATATCCATTGATTCCAGTTTTCCATCCATGGGATGATGCCACACTCTGTTGATGTCAAGGGCTGTCACTCTTACATCACCATAGGAAGTCAGCTCTTTTGTCCATGTTTCAAACAAGGCTATAATGACATAAGTTGAGTGGCTCTGGCAGAGCCCCAACTGGGTGTCATTGAAAAGGTTATTGTTGACCAGGTTCTGTTTGATAGCACTGCCGATGACCCCTTCCATCACTTTCCTGATGATAGGAAGTAGATAGATATGGCAGTAAACAGCTGAGTTACATTGGTCTGGCTTTTTGTTCACAGGATGTACTTGGGCAATTTTGCACTTTGTTCAGCAGACGCTAGTGTTATAACCATACTGCAACAGCTGGCGAGGGGACTGGCAAAATTTGGAACACAAGTCTTGAGTACTATTGTCAGGGCCCAGAGCCTATGCACTATCTAGTGCTTCCAGCCATTTCTTGATATCACGTGGAGTGAATCGAGGTGGCTAAAATTTGGCATCAGGGATATTGGGACTACTGGCAGAGGCAAAGATGGATCATCCAATTGACACTTATTCATCTTGCTGAAGATTGCTGTGAATGCTTCATCCTTATCTTTTGCATTGTTTTTCCATTTTTGAGGATGGGGATATTTTTGGAATCTCCTTTTCCAGTGAGCTGTTTACTCCATGACTGGATATCTCAGGCCTGTAGAGCCTAGATTTAATCTGTTGATTGTGGTATCACTTAGCTCTGTTTATCACTTGCCTTTTATGCTGTTTGGCATGAAAGTCATCCTGTTTAGTAGCTTCACCAGGTTGACACCTCATTTTTACATATGGCTGGTACTGCTACTCGCATGTCCTCCCACACTCTCCGCTGAACCAGGATTGATCCCCTAGCTTGATGGTAATGGTTGAATGGGAGATATGCTGGACCATGAAACTACAAAATGCTCATAACACTTAACGGATACCTAGTCTCAGGATATATCTAGGGATGGTGATAGTGACGGTGATGTTTGGTACATTGTCTATAAGGTATGGTTCCTGTCCGGCCGGATGATGTTAGACTAGTCTGTGAGAAGGCTCTCCCAATTTAGCCACTAGTTCCCAGATGTTATTAAGAAGGATTTTGCAGTGTCAACAGGGTTGTTTCTACTGTTCACAATAGGCAGGTCATGTTTAACTGTCATTTGACAAGGAGCCGCACGAAAGGCAGTTGCGCAAGATAAAGGTGCTTGGCATTACAGGTAATGTATTCATATGGCATATGGGAATAAATGGGTGTTTTTCTGGTTCAGTAATTAGTGGCTTGTGGTGTGCCTCAAAGATCAGTATTAGGACCACAATTGCTTGCAATTTATATAGATGATTTAGAGTTGGGGACCAAGTGTAGTGCGTCAAAGTTCACAGACGACACTAAAATGAATGGTACAGCAAAGTGCACGGAGGGATATAGATAGGTTAAGTGAGTGGGCAAAGGTCTGGCAAATACAGTATAATATTAATAAATGTGACATTATCAAATCTGGGAGGAGTAACAGGAAAAGACTATTACTTAACTTATGAAAAATTGCAGCATGCTGCTGTGGCAAAAAACTGGTGTGTCCTTGTGCATAAATGAGGCAATTAAGGCAGCAAATGAAATATTATCCTTCGTTTCTAGAAGGATGGAGTTAAAAAATGGGGAGTTTATGCTGCAGCTGTACAGGGTACTGTGTACAGGTTTAGTCTCCTTACTTGAGAAAGGATGTACTTACACTGAAGGGGGGTGCACCAGAGGTTCACTAGGTTGATTCCAGAATTGAGAATGTCATCTAATGAGGACAGACTGAGTAGACTGGGACTATACTCATTGGAATTTAGAAGAATGAGGGGGGGTATTACAAAAAAATATCAAATTATGAAGGGAATAGGTAAGATAGAAGCAGAGAGGTTGTTTCCAGGGCAGGTGAAACCACAACTAGGGTGCATGGCCTCAAAATAAGGGGAAGCAGACTTAGAGTTGAGCTGAGAAGGAACTTCTTCACCCAAATGATTGTAAATGTGTGGAATTTCCTACCTAGTGAAGCCAATTAAGGCTGCCTTGTTAAATGTTTTAAGGCAATGGTGGATTTTCGCAGTAAAGTGATAAAGGGTTATGGCGAGCGGATGGGTAAGTGGGTCTGACTCCTTGAAAAGATCAGCCATGACCTTATTGAATGGTGGATGGCCCAGATGGTCTACTCCTACTCTTTTTTTTTAAAAATGCTGTTTCCAGTGTCACAATGGATACCAGTTGGTTTGTATAGTTTCATTTCTTTTTTGAGACCTCATAACAACTCAGACAACTGAGTGGCTTCCTAGGCCATTTCAGAGGGCAGTTGAGAGTCAACCATATTGCTGTGGGTGTGGAGTCTCAGACCAAGTGAGAATGACTAATTTCCTTCCCTGAATGACATTAGTGAGCGCGACGGGTTTTTCCAACAATTTGTGATGGCTTCGTGGTGATCAGTAGATTCTTAATTCCAGATATTTTGTATTTTAATGTTTTATATTTCTACCATCTGCTGTGATGGGATTCAAACCCAGAGCCCAGACAATTAGCTGAAATTCTGGATGGATAGTCTAGTGATACTACCATTCGGCCATCACCTTTCGATTACTTTATATTTATCCACAAATATCTTCTGGTTATTCAAATGAGGTTATCTGTGCAATTATCTATGCAATCTGTGCGTACATTGCCTTTCACTAATCACCTTGTTGCTCACCCACACGGTTTTGCATCACTTCATCTGTCTCAGATTAACAACCCAAGGGATGCATACATAAAATCACCTGACTGTCTTTGCTTGTATTCCAGAGATTTGCTTCAACAAGAGGCAGGTTGTTTAGCCTCCTTCTTCCTCCACCCCTTTATCATTTTCCCATAAAAATGGGGTTGCATCTGCAAACACGTAAAATTAAAGGGGAATCTTAAACCTCCTGTTCTTCAACTTTTCATCCCAATGATTGTGAGCACTATAATTGAAAAAAACATCTTTCTTGAATGCTCTATTCTGTTAATGTTGCATCTAAGACGCTGGCCATACACAGACTACAGATAAACTGTAACCTGCACAAAGTGATAATGCTGCCTCCACACTCTCCACAAGTTACTGCAGACGTTCCACGGTATTTTAAACAACAGCCTCAGGATAATGAGAAGTTCAAGTTTGGTGAGGGCTGTAAAGAATACATTTAGGTCCTATAATTCAAATGCTTTTAAAACGTAACACATTCTTCACTATAAACACATATTTACTCAAAATCAGAACAGATGATGAAAGAAGTTAGCTAATGAAAAAAGTGGCTTAAAAAACAAAGCCATCAACTTTTCTTTGGTGTAATAGGAATTTTACAATTTAGGTTCACATTCCGATCTATGCTCACAGCAAAATACCAATAATTAAAAATTTACACCTTTATGCATGCTCCGAATTGAAGCAGTGCGTGTTAGAGCAGTAATTATTCTTTCACCAGGTTATTTTTCACTGAAGTATGCGTAGGTTTCCCCAGAGATACTCCTGTACTCACTATCAGTGGCATTTTGCTATCAAACGGCAAATGGTTTTAAAATTAAGTAGAAATTCAACATATAACAGTACAGCACAGTACAGGTCTTCAGCCCATGATGTTGCGCCGAACTTTCACCGTAAACCTAAGGTCTATCTAACCTCTATCCCTAACTTATACTATCATCCATATGCCTATCTAATAGCTACTTAAAATGCCCCCAACGAGGCCAACCCCATTCCGGCGATGCATTCCATGCCCCTACCACGCTCTGAGTAAAGAACTTATCTCCACTGACTTCAAAACTATGCCCCCCTTATAATAGCTATCTCTACCCTAGGAAAAAATCTCTGGCTGTCCATTCTATCTACATCTTGTGCATTTTGTACATCTCTATTGAGTCAAAATAATAAAGGAAAGCAGATTATCAGAAATTTTAACGGTCATCTTTAGAAACTCTGAACCAAATCTTCATAATGAGAATATCAATGAAGTGATTGCAAGAAGCATACTATCAGCAAACAATGAGAACTGAATAAGTAATGCAGAAAACATCTAGTGCAAGACCTGCCAAAATCCCAAACTTCCTTGAACTAGAATCCATCACACTCAAATAAATCACTGGTTTATCGCGCTTGTTCGCGCACTCTGAATTTAATTGACTTAATGCTCTAGTTTATTGAAAAATGTGACAACCTCTACAAAAGTTTAGAACATTTTCACATGTGCGTTAAATAAACCTATCCCCAAATACCCTTTATGTAACCAGCATTTCCATGGTAGGAGGAAAATCCTCAAGTAATAAACACGTAGTGCTGACTAAAAGTAACTGAGAAAACATCTCCAAAAGTAAATAACTAGATGCTGTCCAGTATGGACAATAAAAATGCATTCAAAGGATGTGGCATCAATGAGTATTTAATTGCTTAAGTTACATGACTTTGACTTCATGATATTGAAGAATTGTTTCAAGTGAGAATGGCAGAGAACTCGCAGAAGGATGTTTGCCCAGCCATCCTGTGCTCTTGTCCTTCTAGGTCACAGAGGTTGAGGTTTCAAATGAGGCCTTGGTGTAAGCAAATGAGTTTTGGTGAGTTGCTACAGTTCATATTCTGGGTATCACACCATTGCTGCCACTGTACATCAGGGTTGGAAGGCGTTAACACGAAGTGATGGGCACTGCACTGATCAAATGGACCACATTCTCCTTAAGGTATTGAGCTTCTTGAGTGTTCTTCTAGTTGCACTCACAATTAGAAAACACTTCATTACATTTTACACTTGTGCTTAGTGAGCAATGTGACAATCTTTGAGGAATACGGAGGCGAGTTACTCATGGAATTTCTCTTATCACCGTGACTTTTATACTGCTGGCCTAGTTAAGTTTCTAGTCATTGGTGACTCCACCTCCAGGATGTTGACGATAAGAGATTCAATCATAGTGATGTCACTGAATATAAAGTGGACTTAAATATCTCTGCACGCAATGATATTGAAGTTTGCAACTCTCTTTAGTAAACAGCAATATTCCCAATATTCCTTAATAATTTTGCTTAACAAAATACTATCAATAACATCCTTAAGCCAACTGACCTAATATTAATTGCTATTTACTAAAAGAGAGTTCCAAACTTCAATATCTTTGCGTGCAGAGATATTTCCTAATTTCACTACATAAATGCCTTGATCTAATTGTTGGATTATGCCCCATCACCGTACACTTTCTAAATAACACAAATAGTTTCGACCTATACTATCAACTGCCCTTATATTGTGAAAACTTTGAAATCTCCCTTTAATCTTCTAAATTCCAGTGAATACAACACTTGTCTGTGTAATATACAGCAAGAACTACAGATGCTGGACTCAGATAACAGTGTAGATCTGGGAGGAACACAGCTGGCCAGGCAGCAGAGGAGCAGGAAAGTTGATGTTTCGGGTCAGGACACTTCTTCAGAAATGGAGGCCGGGCGGGGGGGTCGGGGAAGGAAGCTCAGAAATAAAGAGAGAGAGGAGGGGTAGGGCTGCTGTGGGATGGTGATATGTGAATGTACATAGGGAGTGGAGGGGATTGGTCAGTGAGATGGGAGGGGCGGATAAGTGAGAGAGAAGATGGACAGATTGTGTCAGGTCAAGGAGGTGGGGATGGAAGGGAGGTTTGAACATGGGATGAGGCCGGGAGTAGGGAGATTTTAAAACTGATGAAATCCATGCTTAGGCTATCAGGCTGTAGGTTCCCGAGGTGGAATTATGAAGTGCTGATCCTCCAGTTTGTGGGAGTCGTCACAGTGACACTGTGGAGGAGGCCCAGAACAGACATGTTACCCAGTGAACAGAGGGGTAGTTAACATGGTTCACAACTGGAAAATGTTGTCGTTTCTCACAAACAGAGCGCAGATGCTTGACAAAACGGTGTCTGAGTCTATGCTTGGTCTTACCAATGTACAGGAGACCACACTGGGAGCAGCAGAACAAGTTGAAGGGTGTGCAGGTGAACCCCTATTTAACGTGAAAGGCCTGTTTTATGCCTTGAATGGAGCTGAGGGGGGGACGTGTAGGGGGAAAGTGTAGCACTTTCTGCGGTTGCAGGGAAAAGTGCCAGGGTGGTGGGGTTATTGGGGAGTGAGAGCCGATGAGGGAGTCACGGAGAGCGCGATCCCTATGCAAAGGGTGGGGAAGGAAATCTCTCTTTGGTTGTGGAGTCGGATTGTAGGTGGCAGAAATGGCAGAGAATGACACATTGGATGCGGAGGACGTGGGGAATGCTGTCTGTTTTTGTTGGGGGGGAAGGAAATATGAGGGCAGAAGTGTGGGAAACGCAAGAGATGCGGTTGAGGGCATTTTCGATCACAAGCGGGGGGCGGGGGGAGTTAACGAGGTGGAGGAAATGGGAGTAGGGGATTGCACTTTTGAAGGAAGGTGGATGAGAGGTGGTATATCCAGGTAGCTGCAGGAGCTAGTGGCTTTGAAGTAGGTGTCAGTTTCGAGGTGACCACCAGAGATGGAGACAGAGAGGTCCAGGATGGAGAGGGAAGTATTGGAGATGGTCCAGGTGAATTTGAGATTGGGGTGAAAGTTGTTAGTAAAGCTGATGAACTGTTCAAGCTCCTCATGGGAGCACGAGGCAGCGCTGATACAGTCATCAATGCAATGGAGGAAGAGGCGGGGGATAGTGCCAGTGCATCAGCGGAGGAGGGGCTGTTACAGATATCCTACAAAGAGCAGGCATAGCTTGGGCCCATGCAAGTGCCCACAGCCACTCTTAGTCTATAGGAAGCGGGAGGAGTTAAAGAAGAAGTTGTTAAGGTAAGAATGAATTCAGTTAAGCAGATGAGAATGCCAG
Organism: Stegostoma tigrinum; assembly: GCF_030684315.1. Lineage (NCBI taxonomy): Eukaryota > Metazoa > Chordata > Chondrichthyes > Orectolobiformes > Stegostomatidae > Stegostoma > Stegostoma tigrinum. The sequence goes on along the minus strand of NC_081357.1, from coordinate 85,316,671 downwards.
TGGAGGGGGACTGGTTGGGTCTGTGGGACAGAAAGAAGCGGAGGGCTTTTAGGCCATCCGTGTGGGGTACAAGTGTACACGGACTGGATATCCATGGTCAAGATGAGGTTTTGAGGGCCAGGGAATTGGTAGTCTTAGAAGATGTGGAAGGCATGAGTGCTGTCCCGGACGTATGTGGGAAGTTCCTGGGCCGGAGGGGATACAGAGACAAGGTAAGCAGGGATAAGTTCAGTGGGGCAGAAGGAGGCAGAGACAATGGATCGGCCAGGGTAGTCAGGCTTGCGGATTTTGGGAAGGAGATAGAAACGGGCGGGTGCAGGAAACAAAGAGCTTGGAGGCTGTGGGTGGGAGGTCACCTGAGGTGATGAGGTTATGGTTGGTTGAGAGATGATTGTTTGGTGATCCAGGGGCATGGTCATGATTGAGGGGACAGTAGGAGGAGGTGTCACGAAGTTGGCACTGCGCCTTGGCTATGTAAAAGGTCAGTGTGCCATACCACCAGTGTGTCTACTTTATCTGCAGATTTGATGCAAGGTTAGGGTTAGAGCAGAGGGCTGTACATTCCATGGGGGAAAGGTTGGAAAGAGAGGGGTGAGAAATTGAGGCAATCGATGTCAATGAAGGCAGCTGGAAATAAAGAAATCGAGGGAGTGTAGGAGGGCATGGGGTGGTGTCCAGGAGGATGGGGTTTGTTGGAAGCAGAAGGGGTTTGCCGAGGGTGGGTTAGACTCATGGTTAAAGAAAAAAGCGTAGAGGAGGCAGACAAAGTGTTTGACATTGAAATGTGAATGGGATTCATTGATGTGTGGCTGCAGGGGAAAGAAAGAGAGTCCTTTGCTGAGGATGACCTTTCGTCCTCAAGTGAGGGGGAGGTCTGTGGGGATGGTAAGTCTGTGTAATCCCTCCTCAATTTAACACTTAAAATCCAAATCTACACCACACTGACTTCAAGGCCAACATATCCTTCCTCAGATGTGGTACTCAGAATTGCTTATAGAACTGCAATTTAAATCAAACCAGGGCTTTGGATAGCTGAAACATGTCAACTATACTTGACGATCGATAGAGAATCCACATAATATTTAAAATGGGTTTTGTCGAGTATCTTGGCTTGCAGCTTCTGTTCAAGGCCACTTTCTTAAACTGTCTCAGGCAGTCTTGAATATATTCCACAAACTAATTACTCAAGTCAGAACTTAAGTCAGAGCTTACATAAAAGGTTAAAAATTATTCCAACTGACAAATGGGTTTGGTTATACCCTTGGCATTATGCATTGTATGGTCTACCTCCAAAATTTAAACAGCATAATCCTGTGGCTGATATGATGGATAAATTCAGGTAAGATGTAACTGCATGGACAATTTGATAATAACTAGGAAAATCTATTCAAGGTTAAATTTCAAAAACTACTGAGCTACAAGACAGCTGCTCAAGCTCATCTGTGAAAATTTAGGTTCCAAGATCAATCCAGATATTGAAAAGACAGTATTATCACTCTCCTCTTAATGGAATTGTTGTTCCATGTCTTGGCCTGCCACTTGTCCAAGTTTCAATGTAACTGCAGCTGCTTGTGTGTGTTGTTCCGGTCCTAGCCTCTTAGCTTTCACTAAAGACAGAAAAATCACAAACAAAACATTTATGGAAGGAGCACCTGAGAGCCAGATATTCCACTTGCAGGACTGTCACTACAGAGTCCTTTCTTTTAATTGACACAGCAAAATTTAACTAGAGAAGAAACTCCTTGTACTACAGCTTCAGCAATTCCAATGATTAACAAAACTTACCTGATGTTAGTTGGAGCACCAATAACAGTTTGAACTGTTTATGTGGTATAGGGACAACTGTCTCCAAAGTTTCCACATTTCACTCAGAACAGTACTGAATTCTACTTTGACCTTGGAATGAATGCTAAGTGTCAGAAAGTGGCTGCATAAATGGGGGTAGCACACATTTACTTGTTTTTTTTCCTCTGTATTCATGCTTCAAACACAATACAGGATCTAAGATAATTAGTCTCATTCAGGTCTTAGCTAGGAACACCGTGTACAGCCTTGAATATCACATTATAGGAAGAATATAAAAGCTGCAGAACACACACAGTGTAGGTTCCGTAGGATATTACAAAGGACTAAAGCTGTGAAAGGAAACTTAAAACATGATTTTTCAGATGACTAGAACTAAGGCAATTAAAGGTAATCTCATGAATGTTTTCAACATTTCAAAAATGCATCTTTAAAGGTAAATTATGTGTCGGCCATGGTTCTCAGTCAGAAGGATGGGAAGTCAAGTTCCGCTCCTGGATGTGAATACAGAAGTAAAATGTGACACTCCAGTGTTTTATTGAGGTAAATTTGCATTGCTGAAAGTGCTATCTTTTCAGATAAGATATTAAATCAAGGTCATGTCTGCTCTCTCAGCTGGATGTTAAAGATTTTATGGTGATATTTTAAACAAGGAGATTGATGAAAGCGAGATGCGTTATTAAAGCTTTTTTTGTCTTGTACTCATTACGACATGGACAAAAGAAAGAAAGTAAAGTGAAATTACATTGTATAAGAACTAATAGATATTCCATCATCTGCAGTTCCTGAGATAACAAGGCGTGGAGCTGTATGAACACAGCAGGCCAAGCAGCATCTTAGGAGTTGGAAAGCTGACATTTTGGGCCTAGACCCTTCATCAAAAATGGGGCAAGGAAAGAGGGTTCTGAAATAAATAGGGAGAGAGGGGGAGGCAGATTGAAGGTGGATAGAGAGGAGACAGACAATTTAAAGAGGCAGGGATGGAGCCAGTAAAAGGTGAGTGTAGGTGGGGAGGGGAGAGGTCAGTCGAGGGTGGACGGACAGGTCAAGGGGGTGGGATGAGGTTAGTATGAAGGAAATGGGGGTGCAGCTTGAGGTGGGAGGAGGGGATAGGTGAGAGGAAGAACAGGCTAGGGAGGCGGGGATGGGATGGCTGGTTTTGGGATGCAGTGGTGGGGAGGGGTGATTTTGAAGCTTGTGAAATCCACATGGGTACTCTGCAGCCCAATGGTATCAAAGCAGAATATATGAGTTGTTGTTCCTTTAACCTTCGGGTGGCATCGTTGTGGCACTGCAGGAGGCCAAGGATGGACATGTCGTCTGAGGAATTAGGAGGGGGAGTTGAAATGGTTTGCAACTGGAAGGCACAGCTGTTTATTGCGAACCGAGTGTAGGTATTCTGCAAAGCGGTCCCCAAGCCTTTGCTTGGTTTCCCCGATGTGGAAGAGGCCACAATTGGTACAGCTGATGCAGTATACCACATTAGCAAATGTGCAAGTGATGCTCTGCTGGGTGTAGAAAGTCTTCTTGGGGCCTGGGATAGGGGTGAGGGAGGAGGTATGGGGGCAGGTGTAGCACTTGCTGCGGTTGCAGGAGAAAGTGCCGGGTGTGGTGGGGCTGGACGGGAGTGCGGAGCGGACAAGGGAGACACGGAGATTGCAGATGGTGGAAGTGTCGGAAGATGATACATTGGATCCGGAGGTTGGTGGGGTGGTAAGTGAGGAGGAGGGAGATTCTCTTTTGGTTGTTATTGCAGGGACAGGGTGTCAGGGATGAGTTGCGGAAAATGCAGGAGACATGGTCGAGGGCATTCTTGACCACTGCGGGGACAACGTAGCGGTCCTTGAAAAACCAGGACATCTGAGATGCGCAGGAGTAGAATGCCTCATCCTGGGAGCAGATGCGGCAGAGGTGAAGGAATTGGGGATAGGAGATGGCATTTTTGCAGGGTGTGGGTGGGAGGAGGTGTATTCTAGGTAGCTGTGGGAGTTGGTGGGCTTGAAACGGATATCGGTTTCCAGGTGGTTGCCTGAGATGGAGACAAAGATCCTGGAAGGTGTTAGAGATAGTCCAGGTGAACTTAAGGTTGGGGTGGAAGGTGTTGGTGAAGTCGGTGAACTGTTTGAGCTCCTCGTGGGAGCACGAGGTGGTGCTGATACAGTGAATGTAACGGAGGAAGAGGTAGGGTTTACGGCCAGTGTAGGTGCGGAAGAGGGATTGTTCCACTTACCTCACAAAGAGGCAGGCATAGCTTGGGCCCATGCTGGTACCCATTGCCACACCCTTTGTATGTAGGAAGTGGGAGGAATTGAAAGAGAAGCTGTTGAGGGCGAGGACGAGTTCGGCTAAGCGGATGAAGGTGTCAGTAGAGGGGGACTGGTTAGGCCTGTGGGATGGGAAGAAGCAGAGGGCCTTTAGGCCATCTGCATGGGGAATATAGGTGTATCAGGTCTGGACGTCCATGGCAAAAATGAGGTGTTGGAGACAGGGGAATTGGAAGTTCTGGAGGTGGTGGAGGGCGTGGGTGGTGTCACGGATGTAAGTGGAGAGTTCCTGGACCAAGGGGGAGAAAATGGCAACCCCAGATAGGTGGACTTGAGTTCAGTGGGGCAGGAGCAGGTGGAAATAATGAGTCGACCAGGGCATGCAGGTTTGTGTTTGATTTTGGGGAAGGAGATAGAAGCGGGCCCAACTTCCTGCAAAAATACCATCTCCTGTTTCCAATTCCTTAGCTTCCGCCACATCTGCTCCCAGAATGAGACATTCCACTCCCGTACATTCCAGATGTCCACGTTTTTCAAGGACCGCAACCTCCCCACCGCAGTGGTCAAGAACGCCCTCAATCGTGTCTCCCGCATTTCCCACAACTCATGCCTTACACCCCATCCCTGCAAATAACAACCAAGAGAGAATCCCCCTCACATGTCACCCCACTAACCTCCGGATCCAACACATCATCCTCTGACATTTCCGCCATCTGCAATCCGACCCCAGCACCAAAGACATTTTTCCCTCCCCATCCTTGTCAGCTTTCTGGAGGGACCACTCTCTCCGTGACTCCCTTGTCCACTCCCCTCCAGCCCCAACACACCCAGCACTTTTCCCAGCAACTGCAGGAAGTGCTACACCTGCCCCCACACCTCCTCCCTCACCCCCATCCCAGGCCCCAAGAAGACTTTCCACATCACCCAGAGGTTCACTTTCACATCTGCTAATGTGGTATATGCATCTGCTGTACCCATTGTGGCCTCCTCCAAATCGGGGAAACCAAGCAGAGGCTTAGGGATCGCTTTGTAGAACACCCACACTGTTCGCAATAAACAGCTGCACCTCCCAGTTGGGAGCCATGTCAAATCCCCCTCCCATTCCTCAGATGACATGTCCATCCGTCCTGCAGTGCCACAACGATGCCACCCGAAGGTTGCAGGAACTGCAACTCATATTCCACTTGCGAACCCTGCAGCCCAATGGTATCGATGTGGTTTTCACAAGCTTCAAAATCAGTCCTCCCCCCACTGCATCCCAAAACCAGTCAAACTCATCCCCACCTCCCTGACCTGTTCTTCCTCTCACCATCCCCTCCTCCCACCTCAAGCCACACCTGCACTTCCTTCATTCTAACCTCTTCCCAACCCCTTGACCTGTCCGTCCTCCCTGGACTGACCTATCTCCTCCCCAACTGCCCACCTACACTCACCTTTACTGGCTCCACCCCCCCCCCTTAACTTGTCTGTCTCCTCTCCACCTATCTTCTCCTCTATCCCTCTTCAATCCACCTCCCCCTCTCCCTATTTATTTCAGAACCCTCTTCCCCTCCCCCATTTTTGATGAAGGGTCTAGGAGCTTTGCTGCTCTTAAGATGCTGCTTGGCCTGCTGTGTCTATTCAGCTCCACAGGTTTGTCAAACACATCTTCCCTTTCAAAAATCTATGTTCACCTTAGTCAGTATTATCATTATTTTGTGTCTGGTTATCACACCTCTATAAATGATTCGAACTTTTTCCCTGCAACTGATGCCAAATTAACAGATATGTACTTCTTTATTCTACCTGTCGTCTTAAATAGTGGCCATTTTCCAAAACACAGGAACCTTTCTAGAATCAACAAGATTCTGCAAAGTAGCAACAAAGTCTTCACCTATCTCTCCTTCAAGAGTAATTGTGAACAGTTATACTTTGGACTGGAGGCTGGCTTCTTCAGCAGTTTGTACTAGGAGATCTACTTTTCTTGATTCATACGAATGACTGCTGTAGATAACTGACAGATTAAGCAATGGTGGTGTGTGGAAAAATAGGCAAATGGTTACTAACACAAATGTCTTCACCTCACACTCAATCATCATAGAATCCCGGCAGTGTGGAAACAGGCCATTCGGCCAAAGAAGTCCACACAGACCCATTCCCCCTATAACCTACACATAGCTGAACATTACGGACAATTTACCATAGCCAAGCCACCTAGCCTGCACTTCTTTGGATTATGGGAGGAAACCAGGAGCACCCAGTGTAAACCGACACAGACGCGGGGAGAATGTGCAAATTACGCATTAACAGTCGCCCGAGGTTGTAATTGAACCCGGGTTCTTGGCACTGTGAGGCAGCAGTGCTAACCATTTAAAACCATATAAAAATCAGGGTTTTTAGAAGGGAACTGGCGCACTCTCTGAAAAGATTTACATGGTTACAGGAAAATAGTGGAGGAATTAAGTGCCTTGCTGATTTGATTTGATTTATTGCAATCCCATGTACTTAAGTACATGGAAAAGCTTTGTTTTGCGAGCAGTACAGGCAGCTCATAGCAATCAAGCTCATACAGATCATAGGGTGATTAGACAGAGCAAGGCATACAAGATTATGGGTGCACAGGAGGTGCGCAAAGCAAGATCAACATTATTTGAAATTAGACGTCCATTCAGCAGTCTAATCATAGCAGGGAGGAGGCTGTTCTTCAACTTGTTAATAGATGTGTTCAAGCTTCTGTATAATCTGTCTGAAGTTGGAAAAGAGCATTACCAGAGTGGGAGGGTGTTTGAAGATGTTGGCAGACTTCCCGCAGCAGAGAAGTGTAAATGGAGTCTATGGATGGGAGGTTGGTTTCTGTGATGGTCTGGGCTGTGCACACAACTCTTCATAGTTTCTTTTGGCCCATGGCAGAGCAGTTGCCATGCCAGGCTATTATGCATGCAGACAGAAAGCTTTCTGTAGTGCATCTGTAAAAGTTGGTGAGGGTCCTTATGGACATGTTGAATTTCATAAGCCGCCTAAGGAAGAAGAGCTATTGAAGGGCCTTCGGTTGGCATAAATCTGATGGCATGAGAAGCCTCACTTGATACTGTAATCATTATATGATTCATATTGGTAACCATTGAAATTCTAATTCAATTTTAAAATGCTATAGAAAATAGAAGCTCTCTCAAGCAAATGGGTTTTTTTTCAGAAGCTATATTGGGAAGAGGCCAGCTAAACAGAAGGCCAAATGACAGACTGTAGAAGTTGAAAAGTGAAAGCTAATGGTCAGAGTTTAATGGCCAGAGCACATTTCAATATGGCAATCAAATACAAATGTTACTACAAAAAGATAGAAAGTAAAGTGCTGAGGCTGTCAGTGTCAGTTAAATTTTAAGCAGAGCTTTGCTCAAGCTTGAAAGTAATTGCATTTTTAAGGCCAAAGGCATCGCTGAAAACAGGGGGATATTTTCTAATTACTGTAAATATCATTTAAAGAAATTCAGATGTGCTCGATAATTTATCACATCTTTTGTGCAAAATAAAAATATTCCATTAATTTTACAGCCTTTCCCCCCCATAGCATACCACGTATAAGCTATCATATGCTTTAGAACTTGCATTACATAATGCATATGCAATCATTCCAATTTACATTTAAATCTAAAACGCACATTATTTTTAAAACTATTATCCTAATCCAAGAACAGTGGGATCTACTTTGCAATTTAAGATTACTGAGCTATTTTCTACTAATAATGGTACAGTTCTTTAAAAAAAATTATTTTCTTGAAGAAACAGCAGGATATGCAAAGGCTTGATGAAACAAAGGACAGAAACAATTTTGCTACAATATACATATCTCACGACATTACAATGATGAGTTTGTTTTCCAGTGAAGTTCCCATATGCCAAGATTTCCGAGTTAAATTCATCTGAGCACAAACAGAAATGCATTATTTATGATTGTCTGCCAAGCACTTCAAAATGAGACTTAGAGTTTTAGATTTAATTTACAATACATTATTCTACAATGGTGACATACATTAGGGACAAAAGAATGCAAAAAATAAAAGGGACTCTCACAGGAATTTGATTAATAAGATCATTTAACTGGGTTACACAGCTCAGCAAATTTCACTGTACTTCCTTCATGTGATGGCTCATCTTACTAATGTGGAACAAATCCTTCCACGACTCTGGCACTGAATTTAACTAAAGAGCTCAAGTTGCTATAACTTATTTTATCTATACCAATATATACTGTTAAAAGTATGCAAATCATTTTAGACTACATGCACAATTTGTGCTTTAGAAGTGCAATCTTTTACATTAAGTTTGCAACATCATGCCTGCTATAACAGAAAGATCACCTAATCTCCTCCCTTGAACATTACTCACCTGCGTTTTGGCCTCAACTTATCAACTGCTGAATTCCACAGCCCTGGGGTTGTTACCTAAAGACAACTTATTCAGGAAATTTCCTCTTCTTTCTCATAGAATCAGTGTAGAAGCAGGCCTTTTGGTCCATCGAGTTGACACTGACTCTCCAAAGAGCATCACATCCAGAACCAATCTGTAACCCTGCATTTCCCATGGTTAACCCACCTAGCCTGCAGATCCCTGGACACTATGGGAATTTAGTGTGGCCAATCTAACTAACTTTCACATCTTTGGGCTGGGTACTCTGGTTTCCTTCCACAGAAGAAATCCATGAAGATAAAGGGAAAATCTGCTAACTCCACACAGACAGTTGCCCGAGGGTAGAAATGAACCCAGCTCCCTGGCAATGTAGGGAAGCAGTGCTACCCACTGAGCCACCGTCCCACCCTTCCTTCTTACTTCTAAATTCTGTGATCAAAATGATCTTTTGAGATGCCAATGATTCCTAATTCTGGCTCCTCTACATCTCCAGTTTCCACACTGTCCCATAACAACAAGCGAAAGAGATTTGGTGTGATTTGGAATACGAGCAGCAATGTTTTAGACAAATGCAAGTTCAAGGAGAATGCAAAGTTGAAAGGTGGTTAAAGCAGTCATTAGAATAGTCAAGTCTTTGCTCTACAAAGGTAGAGATGGGGGGGGGGGGTGTGTTTCAAAATCAGACAAGCTGACTAATGTTTTAAAGCAGATGATTAGGTAACTATTACTTACCAATTTGCTCAAGATAAATCTGACATAGATAAATATTTTTGGAAGTTATGATGTATATGTGCCATCTGTTTGTACATATCAATCAACAAACACATTGAATGCTTATCAGAAAGCTGCAAACATTCTCAGAATAGAAGAGAGTCCCTTTTGTACTATGTTTTCCAGAATGCAAGAACACCCCAATGTTCTTTCTAGTCAAATACGCTCTGAGGCATATTGTATTTTTTTGATGGACAATCACTTTTGCAAAGGAGGAAAAGAAGCAGTCAACACAGCATACTCCCACAAATAGTAACATGATAATCAGTTTTTAATGTTAATACAAAGAAAAATATTTCACATCTTAGGCAAAATATTGCTTCAACTCAAACTCACACAGCAACTCTGATTCACTGACCGTTGTGGTGGATGAATATTAAAATCCCAAATTTCCCAACAGAACCGTACTGAGGGAACACAGTGCATTGACAGCAATCTCCCTATAAGCTTTACATCCCTGTGGTGCCTAAAGAAATTAAGCTTTGTCATTTTCTGTTGATAACTAAAATTAAAAGCTCCTCATGTGGGCTTAATTAATTTTGTGGAAGCTTCATTGCAACGTCTATTAAATTTACTAACCACATGGCATTAAGTTTATAGTAAAATAATAGCAAACCAAGGGCTGCTTTTAATACAAAATAACTAATAAGGGAAATGATTTAAGTCATGTATATTCCATAATATTTTATTCAAAATGTGAAATTGTGTTTCAGTGTAATTTACAAAGGCACAAATTTTATATAATTTTAGACCAACTTAGGAAGAGGGTTAGGCCATTCACCGTCTTTGGCCTTGCCTGATTAAACAATGTCAGTTCATCTTGGCCTTAAACTTCAAGTGACCCTGTACCAGCACTATTTCTGGTGACAGGATTTCACATTTTCACTACGTTTTGAATTTGGTGCTCTCTAAATTTTTTTCTATATTACAACAGTGGCTATGCCAATTGAGTTGTAGCCACAAATAGTGACAAATCAAGCTGGTGTTATAAATAGTGCTTTGCATTCCTTTGGATTCAACTGTGGAAGTCACAGAATGCTTACAGTTTGGAATCAGGCCATTTGGCCCTTTGAGTCTATACTGACCCTCCAAAGAGAGTATACCACCCAGACCCACCCCTTATTTCCCACCCTAGACACTATGGGCAATTTAGCAGAGCCAGTCCACCTAACCTGTACATCTTTGGACCGTGGAAATAAATCCACACAGACAGGGAGAATGTGCAACTTCCACACAGACAGTCCCTGGCACTGTGAGGCAGCAGTGCTAACCACTGAGCCATTGCGTCACTCGAGAGGGTAATACTTTGTGTAAACAGCTCAGGGTCTCCAAAAGCTTTGCATCGAGAAGATGCTCCAGCGCATTAACACAAGGGAGACAACAGTTAAAAAAGTGATGAACTCAACTTAACTGGTATACAAGAATGTGTACTTCAGGCAGTCTCTGATTGAGGGAAAAGGACCATGATCTCCCACCAACCAGCTATTACCTACTTTAAGTCCAGCAACTGCTGACCAAAAGAGTATGACCCGTCACTGTCAATCTGCTTCAGTGGGAACTTAAAGCTTACGCTCACTACTCAAAAAGTAGAGAGAATCCATTACGCCAAACAAACAAAACAAAAAGAAAGAAGATGCCAACCCTTTGATTGGCAAGCTGGAACATCAGGCCTGAAAATGCACATGGAGCTAACAGTTCCTCAACCTGTTTGAACAGGCATCCTCCAGCATTCCCCAATAAAGCTAAACAAAAACAAAGTGCTGGAGAAGCTCAAGTCCGGCAAAATCTGTGGAGAGAGAAAGGTCATGTTCTGACTCCGATTTGACTCTTCTCCAGGACTCAGGGTCAAGGATGTCTCAAACCAGTTGCAGCATATTGTCAATCAGGACAGTGAGAAGCCAGAAGTTGTTGTACATATTCCTAAGAACAATATAGTTAGGGAGAGGTTTGAGGCTGTGTAGAGTGAATATAGGAAGCTAAGTAGGAGGTTTAAAAAGCAGAACCCCAAAAGGTAGTAATCTCTGGATTACTCCTAGTGCCATGAGGTCAGTGACAGTACAACTAAGAAAATAGGAGAGATAAAATCAATGGCTGAGGAGATGGTGAAGTGGGATCTCTTCTGGGTCAGAAAATACCTATACAAAAGGAACGGGTATCACCTGAATTGGAGGAGGAACCAATATCCTGGCAGTGAATTTGCTAGTTCTATTCAGGAGCCCTTAAAGTATCAGACAGAGGAATGTCAGGGGGAGGAATCCCAAGTAGTTGTGAGAAAAAATATAGCATTTTTAAAATGTGAAAAAAACAATTTAATTTGAAAAGGCAGGCAACAGCAAATCTGATGACAAGGTAACTGAAAAATTAAACTAAATTTATTTCTATGCAAGGGGTCTTACAGGTAAGGCAGATGGATCTCAGGGCATGACTGGGAACATGGGACTGAAAAATCATAGCTATTACAGAAACAGGACTGGGAGCTCAATGCTCCAGGTTTTAAATGTTATAGGAAGGACAGGAAGGGAGGCAAGATAGGAGAGGGAGTGGTGCTTTTGATTAAGGAAAACATTACCCCTGTACCTACAGAGGATATTTCGGATGGACTGTCAGTGAAGATATATGGGTGGAACTCAGAAATAAGGCGGCGATAATCATCTCTATGGGAATGTACTATAGCGCCACACCCCACCCCCCAATCAACAGTCAGAGGGAAATTGAGGAGTAAATAAATAGAGATCTCACCCTTCAACCTCCTTCACTCCAGTGGAAAAAGGTCCAGGGCTATCCAGCCTCTCCTTGTAACTCAAACCCTCCAGTCCCAGCAACATCCTGGTAATTTGTTTGAGCTAACTCGAACTTAATAAAATCCTCCCTACAGCAGGGTGACCAAAACTGTACACAGTACTCCAAAAATGGCCTCACTAAAGTCCTGTACAACCTCAACATGACATTCCAGCTCCTATGTTTAATGATCTGAGCAATGAAGGCAAGTGTGCTAAATGCCTTCGTAACCACAGTCAAATTTCCATCGTGGAAATTTCAAAGAACTACGTACCCGAACACATAGTTCTCACTGTTCGTGTAATTTATTCTCATAATTTAGCCCTTTCGGCAAATCTGCAAAGTAGCCCCTCCTGAGGGGAAGTGTGAAAATACACTAAAAACCCAAAAGAACTGCGGATGCTGTCAATCAGGAACAGAAACAGAAGTTGCTGGAAAAGCTCATCGGGTCTGGGAGCATCTGTGAAGAAAAAAAAATAAAATAAATCGGAGTTAATGTTTTGGGTCCAGTCAACATTAACTCTAATTTTTTTCTTCACAGATGCTGCCTGACCTGCTGAGCTTTTCCAGCAACTTCTGTTTGTCTTGTTGTTGTGCCTGAAAATACATTAGGTGGGGTGTGAGGAAGAACTTGAGCTGTTGAAAGATCAAGCCCTATACTAAAAGCTATGAAAATTTTGAAATCAAGACCAATATTCTACTAGCCATTCTGAATATCGTTTGTAACTGCTTTGGTGATTTATGCACGTGGACAACTCAAATTCTTGTAACTCACTGGATCTTCTGATCTCTCATGAATTAGAAAATGTTTTGCTTTAGCTTTCTTGAATCCAAAATGGACTATACATACTTTCTGACATTGAATACCATATGACATAGTTGAGCCCACTTATTTGACCTCCCCTGTTTTTCCTCGAATCTCCTGCTTCCATCTATACAACTTATGGTCATCCCCACAACCTGGTTTAGTGTAATCTGAGAATTTAGACACAAAGCACTTCATTCCTTAATCGAAATTTTACTCCAAAATTTGTTTCCTGCCACAATGTCTTAGAAATTAAGGATTAACTAGTGGTGCACCGATTCATATAGCATGTGAAGCACAAATGCGTAACATCGTGAATTAGTGAGATATATGCTTTATCGTTAATGCTGTTGCATGATTAGAATCAGAAACATAGTTATTTTGCATTCATTCACACAGTTTGCCCACAATTTATGAAGTGGGCCAAAATTTAACCACCCTCAAGCTAACAACTGCATAAATGGGCCCTGATACCGTGCAGTGCTAGTGTACCTGCCTGCTCCAGAGGTGTGTAGTAACATCTTTGAGCAAGCTGATTAGAAAAATAAGTGAAATGTCGCAACAACCCAGTCCAGAAGTATCCAAGCAGCTGATCAAAGAAAACTGAATGCACGCACAGTTTCTCACTTTGAAATAGAGAGGTCAATAGAGGGGTCAAACTTGAACGTCGCACCATTTTAAAAAAAACTACAGTACATTAAAAGATTCTCATTTGATAGCTGTAGTCTGTCGTATCCCAATGGATCAATAAAATCCCCGAGCACAAATACAATTTTACAGGTTATTAATGCACAATTTAAGGTTTGAGAATCAAAATACTATGATTCTGAATCAGAAAGAATACCACTTTGAAAAATATGGTCATGCAATATCCAAACCATCAAATGCAGGCACTGAAGGAATATTACGAGGAGTCATCTTGGTGAGTTAAACAACGTTTCAAATGACAAGCATGACCACTTTTATAAGCAGTAAGGAGATTAAATTTACTTAGATTTCTCCAAGGGGCAATTCAAGAGATGGAGGATGCAAGTATAGAATTTAAGATGGACTGTGAAGTTCCTAAACAAATTACAAGGAGCAAGAAGGTTTAGGCAGACTTAAAAAGTAGACAAATTCACAGGTCTGCACAAGTTGTACTCCACGCTGCCATGGGAGATGAGGGAGGAAATGAATGCCCATTCTGTACCTCTGTCCTTCAGGTGCTGCACAATTTTTAACTTGGGTTCTTATTTAAGGCTGTCTTTTTTTTTTAAAATCACCACTCAATTCCATACTCACCTTTCCCAACAGTCTGTCCTAGAATCTCAAGCCTGACCTGGGATTCACAGAACTTTCTTTTATTCATTTGTGGCATTGGGCATCGCTGGCTGACCAACATTTATTGCCTGTCCCCAGTTGCCCTTGAGAAGGTGGTGGTGGGCTGTCTTCTTCAACCGCTGCAATCCACTTGCTGTGGTTTGACCCACAATACCATTAGAAAGGGAATTCCAGCATACTGACCCAGTGACAGTGAAGGAACGGCGATATATGTTCAAGTCAGCATGGTGAATGGCTTGGAGGGAACTCAAAGGTAGTAATGCTTCCATGCAGCTGCTGCCTTGTCTTTCATACGGAAGTGGTTGCGGGTTTGCAAGATCTTTGGTGTACTCCTGCAGTGTAGACAGCAGACACTGCTGCCACTGAGCGTCAGTAGTGCAGATGGTTGACGCTTGTGAATGTAGTATGAAACAAGTTGGCTCTTACCCTGGATGGTGTTAAGCTTCTTGAGTGTTGTTGGAGCAGAACCCGTTCAGCGAAGTGGGGAATATTCCATCACACTCCTGACATATGCCTTGTAGGTGGAGGGAGTCGGGGGTGAGTTACTGACCACAGTATTCCTAGCCTCTGACCTGCTCTTGTAGCCACTGTGTTTACGTGTCTAGTCCAGTTGAGTTTCTGGTTAATGGTAACACGTAGGACGTTGAAAGTGGGGGATTCAGCGATGGTGATACCGTTGATGGCCTGGCATTTATGTGGCTCGAATGTCATCCCAAGCCTAGATATTGTCCAGATCTCCTGGTATTTCAACACTGAACTGAAATAATTTCAGGCAAAAATCAGCAAGTATCCTGCATTATTGAGAAGTGCTGCATCACATCCTTCTGCAACCTATTTATCCTTTTCTTCCCCCTTAACATAGCTTTGCATCCATCTTAAAACAAATATCACATGTGCAGCAATGAAATTTCCCGCAGAACTCTGAGGTTTCATTCTCATTCCCTAAGTCATATGAAGTGCAACCTCAGTCTGGTTTTCAATCAAGAAAAGGCTAAACTCATTATAGATTTTTTTTGGAGAATCTCGAACTCATTGAACTTTTGTTTTGTCCTATTTATATTGAATTCATACATAAGGCATGAGTCATCCATAGGTTACATGTTCATTCAAGATAGCCTCTTTTTAAAGCTGGTTTACACAGCATTGTGATGGAAGTTGATGGTACATTATTTTTATTTACCTGAGTGGGTTCTAAAGTGAGCAGAGCTAAGCACAATCTTATGTTTGATTTGTACTTTCATATTGCGCACATTGAGAAGGGAAGGACATAGTTTTAGTTTCATTTTAGATTTGTTCTGAAGGTGGCGTCAGTGTGCCTGATGCTTGTCAATGCAACAGTTCAACACATTGTAAAAAGGATTAAAAAGCAATAACTGCTACCGCCTAGCAACAAAGTGCCCTATGCACAAGCAGACAGAAAGACAAAACCATCCAAAAGGACAAGCAATGTGCACATGTTCAATGATAGCAAAAACATGTTTCAGTCAGTTAGTTCAGCATTACCAAAACATTTAAGGCTGTGGAGAAAGCCCCGAGTGGCTTGGAGGAAAACTCAAGAAGCTGAAAATTGCTATAAGCTAAGGAATGGAGAACCCATATTTGCTCTGCAAGTGTTTAGAAGTCAGTAGGAAGAAAGCTCCAGAAATCAATTATAGCCATGTCAAGTAATGGAGGTCATTCAAAGTACAGTCACAATAATCTTTCACTGACATAACAAGATGTGGAGCTGGACGAATACGGCCAGCCAAGCAGCATCTTAGGTACAGAAAAGCTGACGTTTCGGGCCTAGGCCGTTCATTTCTGAAGAAGAGTCTAGGCCCGAAACGTCAGCTTTTCTGTTCCTAAGACGCTGCTTGGCCGGCTGTGTTCATCCAGCTCCACAACTCGTTATCTCGGATTGTCCAGCATCTGTCGTTCCTACTATCTCTAATACAACCTTTCACTGATGTTTGGGTATCTCTTAGGATATCGTTAAGGTAAAAGGTTTCAATCTCAATTTTTGGCATTTGTAATTAGATAATTTCAAATGTTTCTCATGTTGTTGTTTCCTTTTGCGTGTAAAAGACTTTGATGCTCTTTTGTTCAAAGTACATTGACAGCTTCTTCTGAATACGTTCCACAATAAATACAAAGCAGAAGCAAAATCTACAGTCTATCTCGTCTGGTTTCATTTTGGGATCTAATCTGTCCATTGCTACCATCAGCTAAGGTGGTAAATGTGGATAAATCCATGGCAGTTGATGATACTGGCAACTCTTCTGTGCCTACTAGCACCGATGTACATGTGCTGCCTCATGCCACAATTCTCAAAATTTACAGTTACTGCTGAGTCCTTGATACTGCCTAATATCACTAGTTTCAGCATCAAATTGATGCCCTAAGGTCATTGCACCTGAAATATTAACTTTGTTTTCTCACCACAGATTCTGCCAGACCTGCTGAGTTTTTCCAACAATTTATGTTTTTTGTTTCAGATTTCCAGCAGTTCTTCAGGGTTTTTTTTTGATGCCTATGGTGGTAGATATCCAGGTTTAAGTTGCTTGCCTAATTTGTTTTCGTTTGTGTATTAGCAGTAGCAAAATCCTGAATGTTCTTTATAGCACTGCTTTTAATTTCACTACAACTAACACACTGAAAAGTTCTTAGTGAACAAATCAGCAAACACATCATAAAACCTTGAAGATGCCATTTTTCTCTTGCTGACCAATAGTCTTAATTAACACTTCAACTTCTACTTATAAAAGGACAGCCATGCATTTGGGATTCCCCAGCAGCTTCACGTTATCTTAAAGATTCAAGAGATTTCAGAGGAAAATACTTCAGAATGACCAGAAAATAAAAGAAAAATTTCTTGTCATTTATCTTCCTGCTGATTTGCTCGCCATATAAATCCTGTCTTCCAACCATGAAGGGTCATAGAGTCTTACAGCACGGAAACCAACCCTTCAGTCCAGCTCATGCATGCCATTCAGACATCCAATCCCCCAATCTCACCTACACCATGTGTCAGCATTTGACCCATATCTCTGTAAACCCTTCCTACTCCTATATCCATCCACTTGACTTTTAAATATTGTAATTGTATGTGTCCCCCCGCCATTTCCTCAGGAAGCACGTTCCATACATGCACCACCCTCTGAAAAAAGAACCCCTCAAGTCCTTTATAATTATTTCTCCTCTCACCTTAAACCTATGCCCTTGAAGTTTGGGCTTCCCCACCACAGGAAAAAGACCTTGACTATTCAACCCATCCATGTCCTCATTCCTCAGCTTCCAAAGTTCCAGGGGGGAAAGTCCCAGCATATTCAGCCTCCCCCGTAACTCAAAACCTCAAGTCCATGCAACATCCTTATAAATCTTTTCTGCACCCTCTCAAGTTTAACATCATCCCTTATATGTTTATATTCTCTACCATTTGATCAGTTATTTATGGTATGAGTACTAGTATTTTGTCTGAAAAATTGGTTGCTTGCATATTAGGCTAAAGGCTCACATGCTCTTATGAAATAATAGAGCACCCTCTTAAGTTAAAAAAAAAATTCTTGGAAAGCTAAAATCATGCGCACGTGTCCTGCAGGGGAAAATAACTTCTGCCAATTCCATCACCAAAGTTACTCAGTGCAAAATAGTGTTTAATCTAATGCACTCATTTTGAATAATTGGGAAACCATCTTAACCCCAGCAATGAAAAGAACAACATAGTTTTGGATGTGGAGAAAAAAAATTAGTCCAATGGCAAAGATCCTGGAGTTCTATATTGCAGTGGAGAGAAGGCCACGTGCAGTACTATCTACCTGCAAAATCATTCTCATGTATATGCTCAGGAGGTAGTAAATGCATACTTCTTATTTCAACATATCAGAAATCTTTCTGCTAAAAAGGTGAAAGTGTGCACTTTACGAGGAAACAAAACTTTTGATTTACAAGATTTCCGAGAAAAAGCATGCATTTTTCAATGGGCATTAGGCCTTAGGGATGATTCAAAGGAAATTTGAGGGAACTTCAAGATACAGAAGGCCAATTGAATTTAAATCTGATGGTGTTGAGCCAATCCTACCGAAGACATATTATCACAGGTATAAAGATGAGGGCATTGGGAAAATTGCAGAGTCACCTGCCAAAAGTTCGCACCATTTAGTTCTTAGAGAAAGCCCACCTAATTAATCAAAGGAGTACAGTATTTTAGAAGTTTTACTTTTAGTATTGAAGAAATTAGAGAAAAAAACATCCTGGACAGCAGAATTAACAGATGAAAAGCATTGGTGAAGACAGCGGAGAAGATAAGGTATTCCAGAAGACAGTCTGTGCGAACCTGGAGAGATTAAGTTATAATTTATTATTTTCTTATTAATTGGGTTTATTAGGTGACACTTGTGTATCGTTAACAGCATTCCAGTAGAATTTAGACTAGTTGGGAAGCAGCTAGCAGTTTAAGGGGAAATTGGTGGTTTGTTAGTAACTGTTAATTTGTTCATTGTTTAGGTCAAATAATGAAGTTACGAGAAACAACTTCAAGTGGAGATCAGGGAGTTTCTTTCTTTTAATAGTTTACAATGGGAAAGGTGAGCTTCTCTGCGTGTTTTGGGGTGACTAATAGATGGGAACCTCTAATCCCGTCACAGCAGATTGGAGTTTGTGCTTTGGTTTAACTGTCAGAAGCATTTGGCCATCACGCCACGCCATAATATAGTTTGCATTACGAATAAATGCTAAGAGAATAGGCTGGGCAGACTGGCAGAAATTCAAATCCACACAACATACCATTATTTCAGCACAAGATTAATTATGAAACAATGCCATGCTACAAAGTCAAGTATAAGGTAGAGGTAGAGGTTAGAAAGACCTTAGGTTCAGGGTAAAAACGTTTGGCACAATATTATGGGCCGAAAAACTGTTCAGCACAGTACAGGCCCTGTGTTCTATGTTTTAGGTACAGAAAGTGGAGTTAAAGGGTGAATTAGTGGAGACACTTGAAACTGGGAATGGCTTTGGTGACAAGATTTGAAGATTTTCACCAATCAGATGATGTGTTTTTCTGCATAACAGATTGTTAACAAGTGAAAAGTGTTTTGTAAATGAGAAAAGCAGATTCTGTGACACCTTTGAAATGAAAATATCATGCACACTTCGGAGAAAACATGCATGGCCATAGGATACACAGCAGGACTGGAAACAATTGAACAGTTCTTTCAAACAGTTTGCAACAATACAATGGGTTCTTCTGTCCTGTCTGACAATTGACTGACAAAAATTGGAGCAAGACTTCAATATTTAGATTTAAAGGAAGCTAATCATTATTTAGATTTTCACCCATTATTTGTAAAGATATGTTAATATATTTTGATAGTCACATAATGAGGTTGTCACGTTGAGATTTCAGTTTGGATATAGAGAATGTAGATACTTTAAAAGACATACTGTATACAAAGACAGGATTTGCTTGCAACCAGTCAGATGTCTGTAAGCGTTCTGGGATTCATCATGTATCACATCACAATGTTGCATTTTGGTTAGGTTTCTCAACTAAATTACAGACCTTAAAAGATCTTCTAATACCCACAAGGAACAGATAAACTGTTACAACAGTAAATACAAATAGAGGTCAGAATGTTCATATTTCCTTCAGGACTAGTTCTATTATACAAACGTTAAGAGTACAGCAATCAAAAAATTAAGTCAGTTTGTACAGACAACTCAAACAAAATAGTCTGAACATCCTTTTAAAATATTCTTAACTAAATGCAAATATTATCCCAGTTGGACACAACTAATATTTACTTTGGCCTGATATGAGAATTCATGTCTATTAATAAGTTTTAATATAACTCCATAAATCATGTCTATTAATCCATCAACCCATTAATTCAGGGTTATAATACTAACTGCAGATTTCCATGTGCTAGCCAACCCCCATTCAAACTAATTCAGGAATTTGCTACTGTATCAGGTTACAGCCCACTTCAAAAGTGCAGTCATCCATAATGCGCAATGTAACCAATGTCATTTAAGAAGACCAACATTCCATTCAAAGGTGTAGTCAGGCGCAATGGCTAACAAAACTGCACATACACTATAGGATGAAACCTTTCGCACACCTACATCAAAAATAGTGCTGTTTGATGTTAAAATCCAACTGTGAATAGGTGCTATTAAGAAGCCATTTATCTCCTCCCTCCAGCGAGAGTAGTTCCAAGTATTGGTCAAAAGGTGATAACTGGATTAGCTCTCTTCTTTTAAAGTAAATTGTTATTTCCCTGCAGACTTTTCCTGTATATTATGTAACAGGTACTTGTCCCAAGTTTTTATTCAACATGTATATAAAACTTTACTCCACTAATAAAACTAACAACACCATGCAATGTAGGCAAGCAGCCTTTAACCTGCTAACAAAACTAACAGCGCTATTTCCAGACCAGCTCGACCTTGAATGAAAGAAAGAAACTGACAGCACTATTACAACAGGTGCGACCACAAAACCAAATGAATGAATGAAGTAACAAGAACCCACAGATGGACGCAACCATGAAACTAACTAAACAAGTGATAGTAAATAAGAGCCACAGACAGTCAAATATATTAGGAACTCTGTTTTTTTAAATAAACTTTTAAACAAAATCTATGTCTTTTTCTAACTTTAAAATTCTAACCTTGAAAATAAAAAGACTAACACCTTGAATTATGCAAACGGAACAGACACTAACATCATTAAAATAACCATTAACACTCAACAATAACCACTAACATTTAGCACATATTTAAACCATCTCTGATTTCCTGCAAAAAGTATTTTTTAAAAACAATATCTACTGCTTAACATTCAAGTGTTAGAATGTTAGTGTATACTTGAATTCTATATAAAACAGCTGCTTTTGAGTTATGATTTTGGGATTATACTTCGCCTTACATTGGGCTGCTGTGAATGTACAATAAATAGGTTATTTTTGCCACTCACTGATCCTGGTCGAATGGTTCTTTGAACTCTATCTCATAGGCCAAAGTAAAATGTCATAGAGATAGAGGATAAGCCATAATCATACTGATTCATGGAGAAGGCTTAAAGGGCTGAATGGCCTAAACCTGCTCCTTGTTTCTATGTAACATCTGAAGCTCTCTTACTCTTTCCACACTCCAGCTCCGTACCATTGCATTCTAATTCATACCACTATCCCCTTCCAACCTTTGTAGTCTCCCATTCTTCCTCTAACCCTCACCTAATCACATTACAATTTACACTTTCCAGCCTTGGAACTCTTGCCCAGTTCAATTCTGCTTCTCTGATACCACCCCGTCAGGCTACGCAGCCAATGAGACAGGCCCATTCTTCAAGTACGGGCCCCAGTGATTCATGCTGTGATTCCTCCCTTTCTCCAAAATCTGATTTTCCTTTGACGATGTTATGAGATGTAACAACATTCAGAATTTAAACTATCACTACATAAAGAAGCAAATTCTGTCTGACATATTGAACCTAAACTAGTGGGACAACTAGGTTTTATTACAGAGAAGTAGCAACCAGAGATAAATACATTAAAAAAGACCAAATCTTGCTTTCAAATATAATAAATAACATTTTAAAAAAATTACAAATTTAAATGTACCTTTGGTTAATATGGGACACTGAATTTATCATTTATTATTTTGTACTGACACATATAGTACTGTGGATCCCATTTGAGCTTATGAAATTTTGCTTAAATCTTTTCATTTAAAAAGTTAGAACTTAAGAGTTTTAAATGAAAGCTTTACCTGTTTTCACTGTGCCAAAAGAACCACAGAAACCTTATAAACAGGCTGTTAGGTTAAGTACATTAATTGCTTATGCTTAATTATCAACATGTAGCGATGGAATGATTGGTGTTCCATATCTACAATTATTCCAACTGTCAATGTTAAATATAGGTTTGTTGAAAGCTGGCACTAAAGATAAACTGTGTCAGTTTAGTCAGATATACATTCACACCATTCAAGGAAAAATGAGCCAACACAATTATCTAACAGTCACTAAGCTATTTTACACTCAACTCATCTTGAAGATATACAATAACTGATTAAAGAAGTTACAAACACATTTTTAAACATATTTGCTTTGTGAGAAGATTTTTTGATTCTGATATGGAACAAGCTGCCTGAGCGAGATATATTTCAGCAACATTATAGTTGCTTCAGTTTGCATTACATGCTGAGTTACAGAACTCATGAAGCTACAAAGCATATGCAATTCTGAGATTTCTACACTCCATTCTCTGGCCTTTTGTGTGCACCCACCACTTCCCAGGGTCCAGTATTAACAGTTGGCTCTTCAGCTACATTGGTCAAAACTCTGGAAGTCCCTTATCAACAACCATCTCTTCTCCCTTTTCCTTTAAATCACAGCTTAAAACCTATTTAAATCATCACTAAAAGATTTCATACTCAAAAAACATCAGTTCACCTTAAAGATGTTTGATTATTACTGAAAAGGAAGACTCTCATCTCTACTCAATACAGGAAGTGGCAAGGGGGAAGCAAACGTAGGTCTGCTCAATTGGAAAAATTAGCTCATAAAAATGGAGTATCAGACATGGAATTCCTTTTAAAAAATAAATAGCTCATGTACTTTTGTAAAGAGCCTCATCTTCCCTGGAAAACCTAGTCACTTGAACAGGCAATATTGTTAAGCATTTTTGCAGCCCTCTATGCAGCATTTCCTACATATGGTTCTTCAGTAGATAATGACGAATCATATTTTAATGAACATTAAGTAGTAAAAGAACATATTGGACAAAATTTTGACAAAACCAGTACAGCAAAATAACATTCTACTTCAACTGACATACATAAAATATATTATTAATATGCAAACTTCTAATTTTAGACGTTACACAAAATATATTACTAATATGCAAACTTCTGAGCTCAGAAGTTATACAACAGAGTTTGTAGGCATTTAAGACTTTTGCATTATAGATCATCTTAATTAAAATTCAAGAATAACATGCAGCCTAATTCTGAAGCCCAACATTAGACTTGGTTTAGTGAAGAGTAGTATAAATGCTGGTTATTCGTTAAAGCAGTTTTGTTTTGCAATAAATAAATAACATGCTGCCTTGACTAAGACATCCAGAAGGCATTTGACAAGGTGCCACATAAAAGGTTAGATCCCAAGGTTTAAAGGTAGAGTATTGGCTTGGACAGAGATTAACGGACTGACAGAAAGCAGGAGGGTTTGGATAAATAGATCCTTTTCTGAATCATAAACTGGAGCTAGTTGGGTGTCAAAGAGTTCAGTTCTCACAGCTCAACTATTTACAATCTATACAAATGATCTGCAAGCAGGGAAAGATCAACTTCGCAAATGATACTAAAATAGGTGGGAAAACAGGCTGTGATGAGGGGATAAAAAGTTCACAGAGAGAAACTGATAGGCTAAAGAATGGACCAGAATCTGGCAGATGGAGTTTAATGTAGATAAATGTGAGGTTGTTCATTTGGTTGAAATAAAAGGGCAAATTATTATTTAAATGGAAGCAGAACCAATATGCATCAGTGCAGAGAGATCTGGGCGTCCCTGTGCATGATTTGCAGAGAAAGGATATGGAGATACAGCATATAATAAGAAAGGCAAACAGAATCCTGGCATGTATTGCAAAAGGACTGGATTATAAAGTTAAAAAGTGCTGTTACAATTATATAAGGCATCGATGGAACCACATCGGGAGTATTAAGCCCAATTTTAGTCTCCTTACTTGGGGAAAGAGAGAGTGGCACTGGAGGTAGTTCACCAGATTTATTCCTGGAATAAAAGGACTGTAACATGGAGGGGCTGAACAGCTTGACCGTGTACTCACTGGAGTTCAGAAGACTATTAGAATCTGATTAAGGTATATAAAACGCTAAAGGGGATTGGTACGGGGGACGTTGAACGGATGTTCCTCCTCATGAGACATTTTCAAACAAGCGGTTATAGGTATGGAGGGAGAGGAGGTAGGTTCAAAACTGATGAGAAGAAACTACTTCCCTCAGAGGATTGTGAATCTGTGAAGTTCATTGCCTCACCGTGTAGTAGAGGCAAAATCGATCAACACATTCGAAGAAGAAACAGATATGTTTCTGATGAGAAGCAAGATAAAGGGCAATGAGGAGCAGGCAAGAGAATGCAGTTGACACCAGGATAAGATCAGCTGTGATCATTTTAAATGGCACAGTGGCTTGATTTGCCAACTCCCACTCCAAATTCCTAAATTTCGATGCATATCAGAGCGGTCAAAGAATAGTTTGGCTACATGCATTTTTTGCCATTCTAACAAATGTTGCATCTTACACTTGCTCATTTCACAACCAAGATAAGGATGTGTATGCAGATAGGAAAATAACAACATTCCGTAGTGGATGTGATCTACCTGAATTTCCAGAAAGTCTTTGACAAGGTATCACACAGAGCCATTAAGTAAGATGAGAGGTCCTGGTGTTAGGGAAAAGGTACTGGCATGGATAGAGGATTGGCTGACCAACACAAGAACAAAGTGGGGAAGAAGGGGTCTCTTCGAAGATGGCAGTCAGTGATTAGTGTAGTTCTGTAGGGGTCAGTACTGGGAACACAATTGTTCATGTTACACAGTGACTATCTCGCTGAAAGAATTGAAGGCGGTTGCTAAGTCTGTAGATCCACACAAAGATAGGAGGGACAGATAGTACTGAAGATGTGGGATGACTGCAGAAGAAGTTGGGTAGTTAAGGAGAATGGGCAAAGAAATACAATATGATGAAATACAATGGGGAAAGGCTTCTGGAAATGTGAAGAACAAAGGGACTTGGAGTCCTAGTTCAGGATCCTCAAGGTTAACTTGCAGGTTCAGTAAGTAGTTAGGAGGGCAAATACAATGTTAGCATTCTTTTCAACACGACTAGAATACACAAGCAGTAGAGTACTGCTGAAGCTGTACAACACGCTCTGTTGGAGTACATTTAGAATATGGTCATCAGTTTTTGAGCAGGATGGATGTGCTGGTGTTGGAGAAGGTCTGAGAAGGTGGTGGAGGACGTTCACAATACTGCTCCTGGGATTGTAGAGCATGTTGTAGGAGGTCCAGTTGAGGACACTAGATCTGTACTTGATGGAATTTAGGAAGATGATGGGGAATCTCATTCAAGCTTACAGAATACTAAGAGGCCTGGATAGAGTGCAGTGGAGAAGAAGATGTTTGCACCATCTGACCTGATGCCACAGCTTCAGACCAAAAGGGACAACGCTTTAAAACTGAGATAAGGAGAAATTTCTTCAGCCACATGGTGGTGAATCCTTGGAACTGACTGCTACAGAAGGCTGTGGAGGCTAAGTCACTGAGTGTATTCAAGACATAGTTAGATAGGTTTTTGGTTAGCAAGGGGATCAAAGATTACAGGGAGAAAGTTGGAGAATGGGGTTCAGAAACTTCAGGCATGATCAGTGGAGCAGATGCAGTGGGCTGATGATCCAAATCTGCCCATATATCTTTTGGATGAACAAGGACTAGCAGGTGCAGAAATTATGTTTTGAAAAATCAGACCCTAAGAGTTTTCCTTGTTTTCCATGTGCGCTGTTCCTCACTTGGAAGATAAAAGTGAAATTTGATGCAAACTGGTCATACAATTTGATATGCTGCAGATCACCTTTTTAATTAAAAAAAGGAGTGTTACATTTTTGGTTATATCAACTGAAAGTTTTCTGTAATTAAAAATTGTGAAAGAACAGGAGTCAATGAGAAACCTATGTTCAGAGTCTTTAAGCCTTCACCATTATGGACTGCTTGCAAATGAGTCAAGCAGATTTGAAATTCTCGTAAATGAATGAATTGCGAGATAGCATATATTCCTGAAGTTCATTCAGAATTAAACATACCTCACTGATGACTAACCATGACAAACAATTCCTTCAGAAGTTGCATTCTTTGCAGCATGCAATGAACAATAGAAAGAAACCTCACCTTTCTTGTTAAATACACACATGGACAGAAGCTTGACGTTCACAATTCTGATTACACATTACAGATAACTAAATACAGAAATGGCAGCAAGATACTTGCTCATAGTTATCTCATTCCATGCACGTAAAGCAAAGTGACCACAACTCTGCAGCTGTAAACAAAAGATATTGCATCTTGGCTTTGCATCTTAGAAGAAGGTATGCATTTGATGGCAGGTGATCATTTAATTAGCTGGATTTTTATGAAGGATTCCAGAAGCCATTTAAAAAATGGCAGCACTCCCAATTTTGCCATTTCTCCAATTTTGCCATTCCCAGTACTCCCTATTTTTGCTGCTGCTAGATAAGGAAGCATTGGTAAGGCTGTACTTGCTACTTCTGACCTACGCAATTCTATTGTCTTATTCACACCACTACAACTTTGGGAAGTCAGGTCAGCTTCACCATGACTCATTGTTTCGTGACTCCTCTGAAATCCGTGAACATAGTCTGTACTGATTTTTTTTTTAAAATTCAGGAGTGTTCTGGAAACTCGTCATGTCAACTAAATGCCAAATAGTACCACCCTCACTCATCCTCTAGGTCTTTTACTGACTTGTCCTGAATGGTACCTCATATCATCTCTGCAAACTCAAGGCATCACATAAAATTAAATAAAGATGCAGCAAGTCACAGTCACTTATACTTACTGTGTAAGTTATTACTGCTAGCATACCAATCAAGGTTAAGGTGCTTATTGGGAAAGACAAGGCAGCCAAACCATCTGCAAGCAAAATGCATAACAATAAATATATTAGCTAGGAACAGCAGTCTTTATTTCAATTTCCGCTATAGTTTTACAAGCAAATTTACTGCAGTAGGGGCAGCACAGTGGCTAGCACTGCTGCCTCACAGTGCCAGGGACCTGGGTTCGATTCTAGCCTTGGGCGATGGGTCTGTGTAGAGTTTGCACATTTTCCCTATGTCTGTGTGGGTTTCCGCCAGGTGCTCCAGTTTCCTCCCACAGTCCAAAAGATGCACAGGTTACGTGAATTGGCATGCTAAATTACCCATAGGTGGATTAGGTGGTTTATAGGGGGAACGAGTCTGGGTGGGATGCCGAGAGGGTCGGTGTAGACTTGTTGGGCCGAAGGGCCTGTTTCCACATTGTAGGGATTCAATGATTCAGTTACAAACTACCCCGTGTAACTGTTCATATTAGCAGACAATAAATAAGCCAAAAATGTACAATATTTCAATTAATGTACAGTGGCCCATTCAGCTAATAAAAGCATCAAAAGAAAATATTAATTATCCTGCAGAAACATAATTGTCTCGAAATGTTGACAATCTATCTTTCTGCAAAGATAGCAGGAACTGCAGATGCTGGAGAACCTGTGATAACATGGTATAGAGCCGGATGAACACAACAGGCCAAGCAGCAGAGAAGCTGGAAGGCTGACGTTTCAGGCCTGGACCCTTCTGAATAATCTTCTGTTTTAATCTTCAACAAACTAAAAGCCTGAAATACAAAGTTAATTAGTAAGTTGGCCAATGACACGAAGGTTGGTGGAGTTGTGGATAGCGTGGAGGGCTGCTGTCGGTTGCAATGGGACATTCTTTTTAGATTAGATTCCCTACACAGTGTGGAAACAGGCCCTTCGGCCCAACAAGTCCACACCCGTTGAAGCATCCCACCCAGACCCATTCCCCTATAACCCACACACCCATGAACACTATGGGCAATTTAGCCTGGCCAATCCACCTAGCCTGCACATCTTTGGACTATGGGAGGAAACTGGAGCACCCAGAGGAAACCCACGCAGACACAGGGAGAATGTGCAAACTCCACACAGACAGTTACCCGAGCTGGAATTGAACCCGGGTCCCTGGCCCTGTGAGGCTGGAGTGCTAACCACTGAGCCACGGTGCCACCCCTAAACATTGACAGGATGCAGAGCTGGGCAAAGAAGTGGCAGCTGGAATTCAAACTGGAAAAGTGAGAATTGATTCATTTTCAAAGGTCAAATTTGACACAGAATACGTGCAGGATTCTTGGCAGTGTGGGAGGAACAGAGGGATCTTAGGGTCCACGACAATAGATCCCTCAAAGTTGCCATCCAAGTTGATAGAGTTGTTAAGAAGGTGTATGGTGCATTGGTTTTCATTGGCAGGGGAGCTGAGTTTAAGAGCTGCAAGCTTATGCTGCAGGTATAAAAAACCCTGATTAGACCACACTTGGAATAGTGTGTTCAGTTCTGGTAGCCTCACTATGGGAGGGATGTGGAAGCTTTAGAAAGGATACAGAGGAGGTTTACCAGGATGGTGCCTGGACTGGAGGGCAGGTCTTCTGAGGAAGGATTGAGAGAGCTAGGGCTTTTTCCATTGGAGCAAAGGATGAGGAGGAGTGACTTGATAGAGGTGTACAAGATGACGAAAGGTGTAGATAGAGTGGATAGCCAGAGACTTTTTCCAAGGGCAGAAATGATTATTACCAGGGGGCATAATTTTAAGGTGACTGTAAGAAGGTATGGAGAGATGACAGGGTAGGTTCTTTACACAGAGTGGTGGGTGCATGGAATGCGCTGCTGGTGGTAGTAGAGTCAGACACATTAGGGACACTTAAGCGACTCTTGGGTAGGCACATGGATAATAGTAAAATGTAGGATATGCAGGGTAGTTTGATCTTAGAGTAGAATAACAGGTCGGCACAACATAGTGGGGCGAAGGACCTATACTGTGCTATAGTGTTCCATGTTCCATAGGAAGCATGGACTGGGAACAATTGTTCCATGGTAAAGGCACTATAGACATGTAGAGACTGTTTAAGGAACAGTTGTTGCTGGTGATGAATAAATATGTCCCTCTGAGACAGGCAAGAAGGGGTAAGATAAAGGAACCTTGGATGACGAGAGCGGTGGAAGGTAGAAGGTAGCTTACATAAAGGTGGAGGAAGCTAGGGTCAAGCTCAGCTTTAGAGGATTACAGGCAGGCGAGGAAGGAGCTCAAAAATGGTCTGAAGAGAGCCAGGAGGGGGCACGAGAAAGGCTTGGCAGAACGGATTAGGGAGAACACAAAGGAATTTTACACTTATGTGAGGAATAAGAGAATGGTCAAAGAAAGAGTAGGGCCGATCAGGGATAGCATAGGGAACTTGTGTGTGGAGTCTGAGGTGGTAGGGGGAAGCCCTAAATGAGTTTTCTGCTTCTGTCTTTATGAAAGAAATGAACTTTGTAGTGAATGAAACCTTTGAAGAGCAGGTGTGCATGCTGGAATGGATAGAGATAGAGGAAGCTGATGTGCTGAAAATTTTGTCAAACATTAAGATTGACAAGTCGCCAGGCCTGGACCAGGTTTGTCCTCGGCTGCTTTGGGAAACAAGAAATGCAATTGCTTTGCCACTTGCGAAGAACTTTGCATCCTCGCTCTCCACTGGAGTCGTGCCTAAGGACTGGAGAGAGGCAAATGTAATTCCTCTGCAAGAAAGGAAATAGGGAAATCCCCGGCAATTACAGACCAGTAAGTCTTACGTCTGTCGTCTGCAAGGTGTTAGAAAGGATTCGGAGGGATAGGATTTATGACCGTCTGGAAGAGCATGGCTTGATTAAATGCAGTCAACACAGCTTTGAGAGGGGCAGGTCATGCCTCACAAACCTTAGCGAGTTCTTTGAGGATGTGACTAGAAAAGTTGATGAGGGTCAAGCTGTGGATGTGGTGTATATGGACTTCAGCAAGGCATTTGATAAGGTTCCCCATGGTAGGCTCATTCAGAAGGTCAGGAGGAATGGGATACAGGGGAACTTAGCTGCTTGGATACAGAATTGGCTGGCCAACAGAAGACAGCGAGTGGTAGTAGAAGGAAAATATTCTGCCTGGAAGTCAGTGGTGAGTGGTGTTCCACAGGGCTCTGTCCTTGGGCCTCTACTGTTTGTAATTTTTATTAATGACTTGGATGAGGGAATTGAAGGATGGGTCAGCAAGTTTACACACGACACGAAGGTTGGAGGTGTCGTTGACAGTATAGAGGGCTGTTGTAGGCTGCAGTGGGACATTGACAGGATGCAGAGATGGGCTGAGAGGTGGCAGATGGAGTTCAACCTGGATAAATGCGAGGTGATGCATTTTGGAAGGTCGAATTTGAAAGCTGAGTACAGGATTAAGGATAGGATTCTTGGCAGTGTGCAGGGACAGAGGGATCTTGGTGTGCAGATACATAGATCCCTTAAAATGGCCACCCAAGTGGACAGGGTTGTTAAGAAAGCATATGGTGTTTTGGCTTTCATTAACAGGGGGATTGAGTTTAAGAGTCGTGAAATCTTGTTGCAGCTCTACAAAACTTTGGTTAGACCGCACTTGGAATACTGCATCCAGTTCTGGTCGCCGTATTATAGGAAAGATGTGGATGCTTTGGAGACGGTTCAGAGGAGGTTTAGCAGGATGCTGCCTGGACTGGAGGGCTTATCTTATGAAGAGAGGTTGACTGAGCTCGGACTTTTTTCATTGGGGAAAAGGAGGAGGAGGAGAGGTGACCTAATTGAGGTATACAAGATAATGAGAGGCATAGATAGAGTTGATAGTCAGAGACTATTTCCCAGGGCAGAAAAGGCTAACACGAGGGGTCATAGTTTTAAGCTGGTTGGAGGAAAGTATAGAGGGGATGTCAGAGGCAGGTTATTTACGCAGAGTTGAGAGAGCATGGAATGCGTTGCCAGCAGCAGTTGTGGAAGCAAGGTCATTGGGGTCATTTAAGAGACTGCTGGACATGCAAATGGTCACAGAAATTTGAGGGTGCATACATGAGGATCAATGGTCAGCACAACATCGTGGGCTGAAGGGCCTGTTCTGTGCTGTACTGTTCTATGTTCTATGTTCTTAAAACCTTCCATCAGGTTTATTACTGAAAGGTTAACATTCAAAAATACAACGTAGCTTTGGTTCTGAACTCAATCAAATGGGGGAACAAAAAAAAAGCACATGTAAGGTTTAGGAAGCTAAAATCAGACAGGGACTGTAAGAAATATAAACAAAGCAGGAAAGCACTCAAGCAGGGAATTCAGAGCGCAAGAAGTAGCCATGAAATTACCTTGGCAAGTAGGGTTAAAGAGAGTCCCAAGGCATTCTGCAGATACAGTAAAATCAAAAGGATAATTAGGGGGAAGACAGGGCCACACAAAGATAAAGGAGGGATCTTGTGCTTGGAGGCAGTTGAATGTGGGTGAGATCCTAAATGAGTACTTTGCATCAGTATTCAGGAAAAGATAAAAGGAGGATAGTGAGAGTTGTGTGAAGCATGCTAGGGCAATTTCAGATCAAGAAAGTAGTGACAGATAAACAGGAGGCTGGAAGAAACAACAAGCCAGGTAGCATCTGGAGGTGAAGTAGGAGGAGTCCTGGTCTGTGCAATCAGTAACGCTGCTGGATCGCCCAGGCAGCCTGGATCACCCACCAGGGGCCTGGTTCTGACACTGGACTTAATTTAGGGACATGAAGTGAAGAAGGCAATAGACAGGTGTTCCAGGGCAAAGAATTTCTGCATTTATTAAATGTAATGGTGAGTATAGCACAAGAAATAAAAAGGCAAAAGTAATATACAGGGAAATAACACAAAGGAGAGTAAATTACGAGACAAAAGGCAAAAATTCAAAAAGTGAAATTGACACTATTAGTTGTTGATTTAACACAGGCTAATTACTATCAGAAACTAAACAGCAGTTTAAACACACACTTTAATCAGACTTCCTGACCTTGGGGTGCCCTGCACTGCTACCAACTCACCTTCCCCTTCCTACTAACTAGGTTGGGTACTTTGGGTCTCGAGGAAAAAGGATCACCACTGGGAATAACATGATTTTCAAATACAGTTGGCCTTCCCACTTGCTATAGCTGGTGCTTCACTGAAGACTTTGGACCGTGTAGGCCTTCAGTCTGGTTTGAGAACTTGGGTTTTCTTATTTTGTGGTGGTTTCGAGAGCTGGTTTTCACATCAGGAAGTGTCCGAGACCTTGTCACTCATGTGGGTGGTTTTTGGAGGTTGTCAGATCTGCGGTTTCCTAAGTACGGAACAGCCTGTGCCAGTAAGTTTCAGGGAGAGAGCTGTGCAGATTGTTCTCGGGGAGAGTAGCTGTCAGAGATTCCTGCTCTGTTGGTAGCTACAGGGATGGCTATCTTTTTCTCCCCCAGAACAGGGCTAGAATTATAACACTGTGCTCCATTATCACCTTGCGAATCTGTTATCCATTATGTTTGCGCTGTCCTCTTTGTGGTGAATTGGCTTCCTGGTACTTCAGAATAGGTGAAAATGTGTTTTGATTTAAGTGGAATGTCCAGTATTTTAGCAAATGAATATTAATTTACATTTCAGAGGTTCCAAGACATTCAGAGTCCAAGATATCTGAACATGTCATGAGGTCAATTTTTCTGATGAAGTGTCCCAACCCAAAACGTCAACTTTCCTGCTCCTCTGATGCTGCTTGGCCTACTGTGTTCCTCCAGATCTACACTGTTATCTGAGTCCAGCATGTGCAGTTCTTACTACCTCCAAGGTGTCTTAAGTTAGTGTCTTAAGTTAGTGTCTTAAGTTAGTGTCTTAAGTTAGTGTCTTAAGTTAGTGTCTTAAGTTAGTGTCTTAAGTTAGTGTCTTAAGTTAGTGTCTTAAGTTAGTGTCTTAAGTTAGTGTCTTAAGTTAGTGTCTTAAGTTAGTGTCTTAAGTTAGTGTCTTAAGTTAGTGTCTTAAGTTAGTGTCTTAAGTTAGTGTCTTAAGTTAGTGTCTTAAGTTAGTGTCTTAAGTTAGTGTCTTAAGTTAGTGTCTTAAGTTAGTGTCTTAAGTTAGTGTCTTAAGTTAGTGTCTTAAGTTAGTGTCTTAAGTTAGTGTCTTAAGTTAGTGTCTTAAGTTAGTGTCTTAAGTTAGTGTCTTAAGTTAGTGTCTTAGGATTGGTTCATTGTTCCTTTAGGGCTAAGGCATGAATAGGATTTCTAACTTAACCACAGTTCCAAACAGCTATCCGTGATTGTGTATTCCACAGCACAACCCAGCTGCCTTTTTTTTAAAAAAAAGGTTCTATTAAAAATCCAGGGGTTTCAGTCCAGTAATCTAGATGGCAGGGATTTTTGCTCACTCAACATTTCAGGTATTACCCTTCTTCAGGGTTTGTTGTGAGGTAGGGAGAATTGCAAGTAAAGAGGGGGAGGGGGTTAGTGAAATGATAGTGATAGGTGGATGCCGCTGTCCACCTATCACCACCATTCCATTACTTCTTTCTTCCCGCTCTCCTTATCTGCAGCTCCCCCTACACCCACATCCAATTCTGAAGAAGGGTAATACCCAAAACATTGACTTCTTCTTTCCTTCAGATGCTGCCTGGTTTGCTGTGTCCTTCCAGCCTTGTGTTTGTCTGCCTTGGATTCCAGCATCTGCAGTTTCTTTGTCTCAAAGAAAGGAGTGGTGTTGGACCTCTTGAGGAGCATTAACATGGAGTGGTTCCCAGGGACAGATGGTATTGAGAGAGGCAAGACAGGAGATTGCTGGGGCCTTGACGAAGATCTTTATATCCTTGCTAGCCACTGGTGAGGTCCAGAGAACTGGTGAGTAGCTCATGTTGTTTGTCTGTTCAGGAAGGGAAACAGGGATAATCCAGGAAACCACAGACCGAGTCTCACATCAGTGATGGGGAAGCTATTGGAGAGAAGTCTTAGGGATAGGATTTATGCACATTTGGAAATGCATGGCCTAATTAGGCACAGTCAGATGAAAATGTAGATGCAAAGAGTTAATAAGTCAGCAGACAATACAAAGATCAGTGGAGTTGTGGACAGTGTAGAATGTTGTCAAAGGATACAGCAGGATATAGATCAGTTGCAGAGAAGGGCGGAGAAATGGCAGATGGAGTTTAAAATGGGTTAAGTGTGAGGTGCTGAACTTTTAAGGTAAGATAAGGTGGTAAAGCAGGCATATGGCATGCTTGTCTTCAGTGTTTGGGGAATTGAGTTCAAGAGTCAGGATGTCATGTTGCAGCTTTATAAGACTTTGGTTAGGCCATATTTAAAGTACTCAATTCAGTTCTGGACGCCATACTACAGGATGGATGTAGAGGCTTTGAAGAGAGTGCAGAACAGTTTACCAGCATGCTGCCTGCATTTAAAGGGTATGATTAACAAGGGGAGGCTGGAAAAACTTAGGTTTTTCTCTTTTCTCAAGCAATACAGGCTATGGGGAGACTTGATAGAAATCTGCACCATTATTAGATGCATAGAGAGGATTGATGGTCAGAATCCTTTCCCCAGAGTTGAAACATCTACTACCAGCAGGCATGCATTTCAGCTTAGAGGGAAAGGTCAAAGAAAAAGCGAGGGGCAAGTGTTTCACACAGGAGTGGTTGGAATCTGGAACGACTGCCAGGGCTGGTGGTGGAGACAGATACAATGGGGGCTTTTAAGTGACTTTTAGATGAGGTCTTGAATATCTAAGGTTTGGGACAATAGGAACCAATGACAGGCAGAAGGGATTAGTTTTGTTTGGTGTCATCTTTGGCACAACATCATGGGCCGAAGAGCTCGTTCCTGTACTGTACAGTTCTATGTTATACTATTACTTATAAAAAACATATACAAATAATGAAAGTATCCAAAATTATCATTTGCTGCATCAAATTGGCATGGTGACATGATTGCAACGTCCTAGCCATCAATCTAAATATCCCTGGATTGTGCAGTAGCTAGTTTTCAGCAAATTGTGAAGAACCTGATCCCACTTCCAAAAAAGGAGGCTTAAATTAAGTCTGCTGTAATTTTGTAACAGTGATTCATCGAAATGATTCAAGATCCCACTTATGCATGCAGAGTCGGTATTACTGTAAAAACTTTGTTATGTTAATATACAAACATGCAAAATAGAGGAAGTGGAACATCTGGCCCTTTGATAGAGGTCAAATGGCTGGTTAAGAGGAAGAAGGATGTTTATGTAAGATTTAGGAAACAGGGAACGGAAAGAGGCTCTAGAGGGATACAAGTTATCCAACAAAATAGCTGAAGAGTAAGCTTAGGAGAGCTATTGGGTGGGGGGTGGCGGTGGGAGAGATGAGAAAACCTGGGCAGATAGGATCAAGGAAAGCTCCAAGGCTTTTTACACATGTGTGATGAATAAGAGAATGACCAGAGAAAGGATAGGGCCAATCAACGATTGTAAAAGGGAATTTGTGCACGGAGCCAGAGGAGATAGGAGAGGTCCTTAAATGAATACTTTTCTTCGATATTCACAACTGAGAGGGACCTAATTGTAGAGGAGGGCAGTGTGAAACAGGCTGGTAGGCAAGAGGAGGTGGATGTAGGTAAGGAAGATGTGCCAGGAATTTTGAAGAACTTGAAGATAGATAAGTCCCCTGGGCCTGATGGAACTTATCCAAAGATTCTATGGGAAGCAAGAGAAAAGATCGCAGGACCTTTGGCAATGATCTTTTTGTCCTCACTGTCCATGGGTATAGTGCCAGAAGACTCGACAGTGGTAAACGTCATTCCCTTGTTCAAAAACAAAAGGGAATAGGGATAACCCCAGAAATTACAGGCCAGTTAGTCTTACATCAGTGAGGTGGGCAAATTAGTGGAAAGGGCTGCGAGAGATAGAATTTGTGTTTACTTGGAAAGCCACAGTTTGATTCATGACAGCATGGATTTGAGAGGGGTAGATCATGCCTCAAAAACCTTACTGAATTCTTTGAAGAGGTGACCAAACACGTGGATGAAGATAGAGAAGTGCATGTGGTATACATGGATTTAAGCAAAGCATTTGATAAGGTTCCCCATGGTAGGCTCATGCAGAAAGTAAGGATGCATGGGATAGGGGGAAATACGGCAGATTGGATTCAGAATAGGCTGACCCCTAAGACAAAGGGTGGTAGTGGATGGAAAATATTCAACATGGTGCTCAGTTACAAGTGGTGTACAAGGACCTGTTCTGGGTCCTCTTCTATTTGTGATGTTCTTAAATGATTTGCATGAAGGAGAAGGGTGGATCAGCAAGCTCGCGGACAATACAAAGGTGGGTTGCATTGTGTACGGTGCAGAGGGCTGTTCCCGGTTACAAAGTGACGTTGATGGGATGCAGAGCTGGGCTGGGAAGTGGCAGATGGAGTTTACCCCTGAAAAGTGTGAGGTGATTCATTTTGTAAGGACAAACTTGAAAGCATAGGGTTAACAAAGATTCTTGGCAGTGCGGAGGAAGACAGGGATCTTGGAGTTCATGTTCACAGTTCCCTGAAAGCTGCCAGCCAGGCGGATAGTGTTGTTAAGGCGGCTTATGGTGCGTTAGCTTTCATTAACAGAGGGACTGAGTTCAAGAGCCGTGAAGCTATGCTCCAGCTATACAAAGTTTGGCCCGGCCACATCTGCAATATTGCGTCCAGCTCTGGCTGTCTCACACAGGAAAGATGTGGAGGCATTGGAAAAAGGTGCAGAGGACATTTACTCGGATGTTTCCTGGAATGGAGGGAAGGTCTTACAAAGAAAGGTTGAGAGCGCTAGGGCTTTTCTCTTTAGAACGACAAAGGATGAGAGGTGAATTGATAGAGGCGTATAAAATGATCAGAGGTATAGATAGGGTGGAGGTAGCTAATACGAGGGGCCATAGTTTTAAAGTGAGTGGAGGTAGATACAGGGGATTCGTCAGAGGTAGGTTCTTTACTCAAGGAGTGGTCAGGGCGTGGAATGCATTGCTGGAGAGGGTACTGGAGTCAGCCACTTTAGGGACATTTAAGCGGTTACTAGCACATAGAACACTACAGCGCAGTACAGGCGCTTCAGGCCTCAATGTTGCGCTGACCTGTGAAACCAAACTGAAGCCTATCTAACCCACACTATTCCATTATCATCCATATGTTTATCCAATGACCATTTAAATGCCCTTAAACTTGGCGAGTCTACTACCATGACAACAAAATGTGAGGCTGGATGAACACAGCAGGCCAAGCAACATCTCAGGAGCACAAAAGCTGACGTTTCGGGCCTAGACCCTTCATCCCCCTCTCTGATGAAGGGTCTAGGCCCGAAACGTCAGCTTTTGTGCTCCTGAGATGCTGCTTGGCCTGCTGTGTTCATCCAGCCTCACATTTTGTTGTCTTGGATTCTCCAGCATCTGCAGTTCCCATTATCTGAGTCTACTACCATCGCAGGCACAGCATTTCACACTCTTACTGCTATCTGAGTAAAGAACATACCTCTGACATCTGTCCTATAACTATCACCCCTCAATTTTAAAGCTATGTCCCCTCATGCTAGCCATCATTATCCGAGGAAAAAGGCTCTCTCACTGTCCACCCTATCTAATCCTCTAATCATCTTGTCTCACTCTGTTAAGTCATCTCATCACCTCCTTCTCTCTGAAGAAAACAGCCTCAAGTCCCTCAGCCTTTCCTCAAAAGACCTTCCCTCCATACCAGGCAATATCCTGGTAAATCACCTCTGCACCCTTTCCAATGCATCCACATCCTTCCTAAAATGTGGAACTGTATGCAATACTCCAAGTGCGGCCACACCAGAGTTCTGTACAGCTGTAACATGACCTCATGCCTTGAATCTCAATCTCACCACCAATAAAACCTAACACACTGTACACCTTAACAACCCTAATCGACCTGGGTGGCAACTTACAGGATCTATGTACATGGACACAGATCTCTCTGCTCATCCACACACTAAGAATCTTACCATTAGCCCTGTACTCTATTCCTGTTACACTTTCCAAACTGAATCACCTCATACGTTTCTACATTAAACTCCATTTGCCACCTCTCAGCCCATCTCTGCAGCTTATCTATGTCCCTCTGTAACATGCAACATCCTTCCGCACTACTCACTATTCACAACTCCACCGACTTTAGTGTCATCTGCAGATTTACCAACCCACTCTTCCACGCCCTCACCCAGGTCATAATCATTTTTATAAAAAAGCAGTGGCCCTAAAACAGATCATTGCGGTACACCACTAGCAACTGGACTGCAGGATGAACATTTCCCATCAACTACCACCCTCTGTCTTCTTCCAACTAGCCAATTTTTGATCCAAACCGCTAAATCACCCTCAATCCCATAACTCCATATTTATGCAATAGCCTACCATGGGGAGCCTTATCAAACGCTTTACTGAAATCCACATACACCACATCAACAGCTTTACCCTCATTCACCTGTTTGGTCACCTTCTCAAAAGAATTCTAAGGTTTGTGAGGCACTACCTTCCCTTCACAAAACCGTGTTGACTATCCCTAATCAAATTATTCCTTCCAAGATGATTAGACATCCAATCTTTTCAACCACTCTACCCACTACTGAAGTAAGGCTCCCTGGTCTGTAATTACCAGGATTAACCCTCCTCCCCTTTTTGAACAAGGGGACAACATTTGCTATCGTCCAGTCTTCTAGCACTATTCCTGAAGATAATGATGACATAAAGATCAAAGCCAAAGGCTCAGCAAATCTCCTCCCTAGCATCCCAGAGAATCCTAGGATAAATTTTTTGAGTGCGAGCAGCAGCGGAGGTAAGACGGACCCGGAAGACTGCAGCTAAGGTAAAGCAGTTTATTTTTAAAATTACTTACCGGTAGCGGGCAGCGGTGTTTTTCCTCTTTCAGAGAAGGAGCGGGAGCAGCGGAGGAAGTGACGAGGACCAGAGGGGCAGCCGGGAAGGAAATCAGTGAGTATATATATCAGCAAGGCGGCTAAACCCGAGACTCTACAACTGTAGTGTCTCCCACCCGCCCTCCTCCTCTAACCTAGTTAATAAGGTAAGGTTCATTCTAAACTTTCTCTATTGAATATAAGTTTGTTATTAATTTGTTATTATTACTTGACGTAAGCTTTCTACTTTAGTACTGAGTGGGTGTTCAGATAAGTGGGGTATGGATGCTAGGGCAGTGGCTTGCTCCTCCTGCAGAATGTGGCAGTTGGGAGACATGGCACACATCTCCGCTGGCTACATCTGCGGGAAGTGCACCCAGCTACAGCTCCTTGAAAACCGTGTTAGGGAAATGGAGCTGGAGCTGGATGAACTATGGATCATTCGGGAGGCAGAGGGTGTAATTGAGAGGAGTTACCGGGAGTTGGTCACTCCTAAGGCTCAGGACAAGGATAGATGGGTTACAGTTAGGGTGAGGAAAGGGGACAGACAGACAGTGCAGAGATCCTCTGTGGGCATTCCCCTCAGCAATAAGTATACCGTTTTGGATACTGATGGGGGGGGGGGGGATAACCTACCAGAGAAAAGCCATAGTAGTCAGTTCTCTGGCACTGAGCCTGACACTGTGGCAAAGAAGGGAAGGAGGCAGAATAGAAAAGTACTCGTGGTAGGGGACTCGATAGTTAGGGGAATTGACAGGAGATTTTGTGGTCAGGATCAGAATTCCTGGAAGGTATGTTGCCTCCCTGGTGCCAGGGTCCGGGACGTCTCCGATCGGGTGTATAAGGTTCTAAAAGGGGAGGGCGAACAGCCAGAAATCGTGTTACATATTGGCACAAATGATATAACCAGAAATAGGATTGAGGATATAAAAAGTGATTTCAGGGAGTTAGAATGGAAGCTGCAGAGCAGGACGAACAGAGTAGTGTTCTCTGGTTTACTACAAGTGCCACGAGATAGCGAGGCGAGGAACAGGGAGCGGGCGCAGCTGAACGCGTGGCTACGCAGCTGGTGTAGGAGGGAGGGCTTCAGATATGTAGATAATTGGGATGCCTTCTGGGAAAGGTGGGACCTGTACAAGAAGGACGGGTTGCATCTGAACTGGAAGGGGACCAATGTCCTGGGTGGAAGGTTTGCTCGAGTAGTTCGAGAGGGTTTAAACTAGTATGGCAGGGGGGTGGGAACCTGAGCTGTATACCGGAGGTGAGAGTTGATGCAGGTGAGGCAGTAGCAAGAGGTAAACCAGCTAGTGGGAAGGAACCAAGGGATCGGTTAAAGTCTGTTTGCTTTAATGCAAGGAGTATTGGGAATAAAAGTGATGAACTTAGCACCAGGTACTGATCCATGCTCTATGATGTTGTGGCCATAACAGAGACATGGGTTTCTCATGGGCAGGAATGGTTGCTGGATGTTCCAGGGTTTAGAACATTTAAAAAGAATAGGGAGGGGGGAAAAAGAGGAGGGGGTGTAGCACTACTAATCAGAGAAATGGTCTGAGGAGAGCCAGGAGGGGGCACGAGAAAGGCTTGGCAGAAGGAATCCGGGAAAACACAAAGGCATTTTACACTTATGTGAGGAATAAGAGAATGGTCAAAGAAAGAGTAGGGCCGATCAGGGATAGCATAGGGAACTTGTGTGTGGAGTCTGAGGAGGTAGGGGAAGCCCTTAATCAGTTTTCTGCTTCTGACTTTACGAAAGAAACGAACTTTGTAGTGAATGAAACCTTTGAAGAGCAGGTGTGCATGCTGGAATGAATAGAGATAGAGGAAGCTGATGTGCTGAAAATTTTGTCAAACATTAAGATTGACAAGTCGCCAGGCCCGGACCAGATTTGTCCTCGGCTGCTTTGGGAAGCGAGAAATGCAATTGCTTCGCCACTTGCGAAGAACTTTGCATCCTCGCTCTCCACTGGAGTCGTACCTGAGGACTGGAGAGAGGCAAATGTAATTCCTCTCCAAGAAAGGAAATAGGGAAATCCCCAGCAATTACAGACCAGTAAGTCTCACGTCTGTCGTCTGCAAGGTGTTAGAAAGGATTCTGAGGGATAGGATTTATGACCGTCTGGAAGAGCATGGCTTGATCAAATACAGTCAACACGGCTTCGTGAGGGGTAGGTCATGCCTCACAAACCTTAGAGTTTTTTGAGGACGTGACTAGAAAAGTTGATGAGGGTCGAGCTGTGGATGTGGTGTATATGGATTTCAGTAAGGCATTTGATAAAGGTTCCCCATGGTAGGATCAATTCAGAAGGTCAGGAGGAATGGGATACAGGGGAACTTAGCTGCTTGGATACAGAATTGGCTGGCCAACAGAAGACAGCGAGTGGTAGTAGAAGGAAAATATTCTGCCTGGAAGTCAGTGGTGAGTGGTGTTCCACAGGGCTCTGTCCTTGGGCCTCTACTGTCTGTAATTTTTATTAATGATGACTTGGATGAGGGGATTGAAGGATGGGTCAGCAAGTTTGCAGACGACACAAAGGTCGGAGGTGTCGTTGACAGTATAGAGGGCTGTTGTAGGCTGCAGTGGGACATTGACAGGATGCAGAGATGGGCTGAGAGGTGGCAGATGGAGTTCAACCTGGATAAATGCGAGGTGATGCATTTTGGAAGGTCGAATTTGAAAGCTGAGTACAGGATTAAGGATAGGATTCTTGGCAGTGTGCAGGGACAGAGGGATCTTGGTGTGCAGATACATAGATCCCTTAAAATGGCCACCCAAGTGGACAGGGTTGTTAAGAAAGCATATGGTGTTTTGGCTTTCATTAACAGGGGGATTGAGTTTAAGAGTCGTGAAATCTTGTTGCAGCTCTACAAAACTTTGGTTAGACCGCACTTGGAATACTGCATCCAGTTCTGGTCGCCGTATTATAGGAAAGATGTGGATGCTTTGGAGACGGTTCAGAGGAGGTTTAGCAGGATGCTGCCTGGACTGGAGGGCTTATCTTATGAAGAGAGGTTGACTGAGCTCGGACTTTTTTCATTGGGGAAAAGGAGGAGGAGGAGAGGTGACCTAATTGAGGTATACAAGATAATGAGAGGCATAGATAGAGTTGATAGTCAGAGACTATTTCCCAGGGCAGAAAAGGCTAACACGAGGGGTCATAGTTTTAAGCTGGTTGGAGGAAAGTATAGAGGGGATGTCAGAGGCAGGTTATTTACGCAGAGTTGAGAGAGCATGGAATGCGTTGCCAGCAGCAGTTGTGGAAGCAAGGTCATTGGGGTCATTTAAGAGACTGCTGGACATGCAAATGGTCACAGAAATTTGAGGGTGCATACATGAGGATCAATGGTCAGCACAACATCGTGGGCTGAAGGGCCTGTTCTGTGCTGTACTGTTCTATGTTCTATGTTCTAAATGCCATCTGGCCCAGGGGACTTATCCATTTTCACACCTT
The DNA here is from genome assembly GCF_030684315.1 of Stegostoma tigrinum. NCBI lineage: Eukaryota > Metazoa > Chordata > Chondrichthyes > Orectolobiformes > Stegostomatidae > Stegostoma > Stegostoma tigrinum. The sequence continues at coordinate 85,274,572 of NC_081357.1, read as the reverse complement.
CCAGAATTGCTAACACCTCCTCCACGTGAACCTCAATCCAGTCTAGTCTAATAGCCTGTATCTCAGTATTCTCCTTGACAACATTGTCAGTATTCACACAGGAAAAAGACAAAAAAAATTCATTTAGCGCCTCGCTTATCTCTTTGGACTCCACACACAACGTCCCACTACTGTCCTTGACTGGCCCTAATCTTCCTCTAGTCATTCTTTTGTTCCTGAGATACCTATAGAAAGCTTTAGGGTTATCCTTGATCCTACCTGCCAAAGACTTTTCATGTCCTCTCCTGGCTCCTCTTAGCTCTTTCTTTAGGTCCTTCCTGGCTAACTTGTAATTCCCAAGCACCCAAACTGAGCCTTCATGTCTCATCTTTACACAAGCCTCCCTCTTGGCAAGAGTCTCAACCTCTTTAGTAAACCACAGTTCTCTCACTTGACCACTTCCTCCCTGCCTGAAAGGCACATGCTTGTCAAGGACACGTATTAGCTGTTCCTTGAACAAGCTCCACATTTCAATTGTGCCCAACCCCTGCAGTTTCCTTCTCCATCCTAAATCTTGCCTAATCACCTCATTATTGTCTTTCCCCCAGCTCTCACTCTTACCCTGCAGTATATACCTATCTCTTTCCATCGCTAAAGTAAACATAACCAAGCTGTGGTCACTATCACCGAAGTGCACATCTACCTCCAAATCTAACACTTGGCCTGGTTCATTACGCAGAGCCAAATCCAAAGTGGCCTCACCTCTTGTTGGCCTTTCCACATACTGTGTCCAGAAACCCTCCTGCACGCACTGGACAAAAACTAATCCATCCAACATACCCGACCTATTACGCTTCCAGTCAATATTTGGAACGTTAAATTCGCCCAGAACAACCACCTTGTTACCTTCACTCCCATCCAGAATCATCTTGGCAACCCTCTCCCCTACAACCTCTGGAACCTCGGAGGCCTACAGAAAACTCCCAACAGGGTGACCTCTCCCTCCCTGTTTCTAACCTCAGCCCATACTACCCCAGTGGACAAGTCCTCAAACGTCCTTTCTGCCACCGTAATACTGTCCTTGACTAATAATCCCACACCTCCCTCTCTTACCTCCTTCCCTGATCTTACTGAAACATCTAAACCCCGGAACCTGCAGCTATTCCTGTCCTTACTCTGTCCATTTCTCCTAGATGGCCACAACATCAAAGTCCCACGTACCAATCCATGCTGCAAGTTCACCCACCTTATTCTGGATGCTCCTGGCATTGAAGTACACTTCAAACCACCTTCCTGCCTGCCGGTACACTCCAGTGACCTTGAAACCATATTTATGACTTCACTACTCTCAAACCCCCGGACACTGGAGCTACAATTCAGGTTCCCAACCCCTGCTGAATTAGTTTAAACCCTCTGGAAGAGCAGTAGCAAATTTTCCCCCCCCCAGGATATTAGTACCCCCCTGGTTCAGGTGTAGACCTTCCCTTTTGTAGAGGTCCCACCTAACCCAGATTGAGCCCCAATTATCCAGGGTGAGATAGGCAGATGGATGATAGTATAGGGTTGGGGTGGAGGTTAGACGGTCCTTAGGATTGGGGTGAAAGTGAAGCTCCTGTACTGTTCTATGCTCTACGATACTGCTCTACCATTTAACAAAATCACAGTTGACCTGTGTTTCAAACTGCACATTCACACCTCCTAGAGACTGATTAGTTCAGTTGATTGGACTGTGGATGTGCAATGCAGAGTTATCGCAATAACCTTGGGTTGTTATTCACTCCCTCAAGTGCCCACTGGTTCTGGATTGATCCATTTCACATCCACCATTCAGGAACATATACAGTAATAATCTTCTAAAAATTATTGGAAACAAGTCCAGTCTGTCTAACCTATCATCATAAGACAACCAACTCCTTCCAGGCATCAACCCAGAGAATAGTGCTAAATACTATGCAGCATGCTGCCCTTTTACTTATGACTGATGCTTTCCATAACTTCTTTAGACACCAGAAATGGTGGGCCTACCTTTATAGATTTTCTCCATAGTAGAAATATAATTGAGTATTCTGCTGCTGCATCTTTACTCATCTATCCCCTTGCCATGTAAGCCAGTTCATTTCAGATGCATCAGTTTTCAAGTCCACACAGTTGCCTTTAATTAGATTTAAATCTTATCCAGTCTTAGACTCAGTTTTTTTTTCCCTTTCCAAACTGGATGCACAATTCATTCAATCTATTATGGTCACTCCGACAGAATCATAGAATTAATACAGTATAGAAAGTGACCATGTGACCAGTGTCTGCATTGGGGTACCTATCTCTGAGGTCACAGAATCATAGAATCCCTTCAGTGTGGAAACACATCCTTCGGCCCAACAAGCCCACACCGATCCACAGGGCATCCCACCCAGACCCATTCCCCTAATCTACACATCCCTAGATACTGTGGGCAATTTAGCATGGCCAATACACCTTGCCTGCACATCTCTGGACTGTGGGAGGAAACCGGAGCACCCAGAGAAAACTCACGCAGACACGGGGAGAATATGCAAACTCCATACAGACAGTCACCTGAGGGTGGAATCAAACCCAGGTCCCTGGTGTTGTGAGGCAGCAATGCTAACCACGGAGCCACCGTGCTGCCCATTAATAATGAATTGATTAATTAATCCTGTCATAACAGACAATACTCTGAGTAATAGAACTTACTTGTTAAGTAAAATGCAGCAGATCCTATAGCAATGTTGGTGTACTGGCTCTCAGATTACATTTATTTACTTCACCTTACAGTATCAATTTATTTATTTTATAATGAATACAACACATATTCCAAAGAAAGAGTCAAGAATTTCACTCCTTTGGAGCTTTGTAACAGCTAGTTTCGATTGCTGCTCTAGGTGTTTTCTAATCAACCTGTTCAGAGATGTTAATACACGACTCTGTCGGAGGTGGAACTCGCCAGCGTACCCATGGCTTTTTTACCTCGGTCACTTATTTTCTGACCAAGTTACTACTACTATTAGTATTGCCATTTTCTTCTTTGACCTTATCTCTGATTTACCACACATTTGGACTTTTAATCCCTTGCCCTAAAACATAATGTGAAACCTCTTCTCCTTCCCTCAAACGCAGTTTGCAAGAACAATGGCCCTGGTATGGTACAAGCGTAGGTAACAGATAATCTTCATGATATTGGCCCACTTCTCCAGTAATGGTGTCAGTGGCTTCTGAACCAGAATCCACTCAGTCTTCGAACGAGGGGGAAACAGCACAATGGCTCAGTGTTTAGCATTCCTGCCTCACAGTGCCAGGGACCTAGGTTTGATTCCCATCTGGGGCGACCATGTGGAGTCTGCACATTTTTCCCGTGTCTGTGTGGGTTTCCTCCGGGTGCCACGGTTTCCTCCCACAGTCCAAAGATGTGCAGGCTAGGTAGACTGGCTGTGCTAAATTGCCCATAGTGCCCAGGGATGTTTTAGGTTAGGTGAGTTAGGCATGGGAAATTAGGGGAGTGGATCTAGGTGGGATGCTCTTCAGAGTGGTGTGGACTTGTTGGGCTGAATGGGCTGATTCCACACTGTAGGGACTCTATGAATTTCTATTGTGTTTTGTAACCTATGCAACATGCGTGCAGCTCAGATAATAACCGAGAGAATATGACTGTTGAAGTAATGCCTAGCTCCTCCTGTAGAATCACTTTCCATTTCTACCCATGTCTTTGGCTCCCCTTCTACGGATCACAATCATGATATTGTGGAAAGTGGACTCATTTAAGGCTCAGTGGTGAGCACTGCACCTCACAGTGCCACAGAGGCAGGTTTGATTCCAACCTCGGGTAACTGTGTGGAGTTTTCACGTTCTCCTTGTGTCTGCGAGGGTTTCCTTCAGGTGCTCTGGTTTCCCCCCACAGTCCAAAGATGTGCAGGCTAGGTGGATTGGCCATGCTAAATTGCCCAATGTTCAGGGGTGTATGGGTTATAGGGGGATGGCTGTGGGTGGGATGCTCCAAGGGGCGGCGTGGATTTGTTGGGCCAAAAGGTCCTCTTCCCACAATGTAGGGAATCTAATCTAAAACCATTGCTTTCTAGCCCTCCTACTACAAACTCTTTCCAGCCCTCAGCAGATGTTGAAAACTCTGGCAATGGGCAGGTCACACAACATCTGGACTTATGTTCTTTGCTGAAGAGAACAGTGCAAATCTCCTTCACTATACCACCTACGACTACATTCCTTGTTGCTCCCCAGCTTAAATGGGTGCACTTACCACCATATCATGGTCAGTTTCTTTATCCACACTACAGCTCTTGTTCTCATTCACACAGGTTGAGAGAACCTCAAACCAATTGGACAATTGCAGAGTCTGACATGCCTGCTCTCTGGTCCGTCTACTTTCCTCACTCACAGTTACACCCACTTTTTCATCTAGTCCCGTTTGCCAGCATTTGGTCCTTATCCATCCAAACCTTTCTCATCATATACCCATCCAGATGCCTCTTTTAAAATGTGGCAATTGCACCTGCCTCCATCAGGTAGCTCATTCCACACACGCACTACTGTAGGAGTCAACAAGTTGATATCTTTGAGTCAAGGGAATTCCGCCTGACAACAGCTCTCTAGTTGGTAGAGCTATAAAAGGTGTTCAAAATGTTTCTGACCACTAAAAATCAGAAAGTTCACAAATCAGAAGTCCTATCCCAAGAGGAATGACTGCCACATGATATAAAAATCTAGGTAAATTTCCCCATCCCTGGTGCAGCAAAACATGTGTAGCTCAGCCTCGTCGTTAACTGAGCCAAAGTTGCACATTTGAACACTTACTGTTGAAGTATTTGCCCTGGGGCACAATGGTAACCAGGAGTTCCCAGATACAGCTGCCTTGACACATTCATCTGTCCTGCCATCATTAATGAATTTTAATGAATTAAATGATTGAGTTATTTTATGTATACATACTTTAACAGTACACAAATTATTAAATTTGTGTAAAGACAAGTAGCAGATTAGAAATGACTTCTATAAGACCGTGAAGGTAATGAACAAGGAACAAAAATGTGCAACTGTGCTAAGAAACTGTACCTGGTTCAAACCACACTTCAATGCACATTGCATTCCCTTGGTAGACAGTGTAAAGCAGGCCTTTGCCTCGTCAGAAACATGCATGAGGAAAGTACCTCGACTCTATTTTAGGATCAAGTGCTACTTCAACCCCTCAATATCTGTAGAACAAGCCTGGACATTGACAGAGACTCCCAACGCTCAAATCTGGCAAATACTTGTCACATGTCAGCTGTCAGACAGATACTAGCTGAGATAGAATTATCCTGCATTTATGCATCTCACAACTGAAATACTGGATGTTGCCAAAGCAACAATAAAAATGTTTGGGAAGCTACAGCATCAGATCAAGCTATCTTAAACATTATTTCTTCACACGAACTGGAATTTGAATGTATTGATACAGTCAAATTAGTTTTTCAACTGCTACGAACAGCAAAGAAATTAAAGCTATGAGGAAACTTACAGACTTTGACAAAAGCATGATTAAAAAGACGATGTCTGCACACACATACTCTGTCTCAAGTAATTATACACAACAGAAACAGGCAGCAAATCCTAAGAATCTAGATCAATTCTGAGCAAACCTATACACTTACATTAAAATTGACACATTCGATGTTGCTGTGCAATTCCTCACCAAGGACTGCTTTATGGCCTCAAATGTATGCTATAACATGGAAACTGCACATCAGTATGGAAAATAAATAAAATCCGCAGGGAAAGGGGCATTATGGCAGTTTAGAGCAATATCCCAATGAGCTGACTTCAGGATCGTATGTTTTCACAAAGTTGATGAAGCTACCATTTGCAACTATGGCAAGCAAATGTCAAACTGTAGTGGTAAATATAGATGTCACCTTAACGGCTGCTAAAATGAAGCAGATTGCAATGGATACAGTCAGGGAAACTAGGTACTGTCTGATCTTGTTTTAGCGTAGACTCAATAAGAGAGGAGTAGGTCAATTGATCCCTTGAAGCTGCTCTGCCATTCTTTGAGCTCAATATCATAATCTCATCCTCTCACCATATCTAAAGGTCGCTTTAACTGCAACAGCGATATCTACCTCCTTGAAAGCAGTGTGTTTTGGCCTCTATGACTTTCTGTGGCAGTCAATTCCACAGGCTCACCATTCTCTGGGTGAAGAAACTTCGCATTTCAGTCCTAAAGGTTTTGCTGCTTATACTTGAACTATGACCTCTTGTTCTGAACTTGCACGTCATCAAGAACATCATTCCCACATCTGAACTGTCTAGTCCTGCTAAAATTTCATAGGTTTCTATGAGACCCTTCTTCATTCTTCTCAACTCCAGAAAATTCAACCCTAACCTAAATCTTTCCTCATACGTCAATCCTACCATCCCAGGAATCAATTTGGTAAACCTTTGCTGCTCTCCCTCTATAGCGAGAACACCAGGTCTACAATTCCCTGTTTTCCAAATAGTTGGTTTACATTATAGATACCTTCTAATCCACAGTTCGAGAGTCTAAAGAATCTTGGAAGACGAACATCATTACATCCACTACTTTTAGGGCCATTTCCCGGTGAACTCTGGGATGTAGGATATCAGGCACTGGGGGCTTGTCAATCCTTCAATCCCATCAATTTCCCCAACACCATTTCTCTACTAACATAGGTTGGCTTAAGTTCTTTTCTTTCATTAAACCCTACATTCCCCATCATTTCCGGTACATTTTCTGTGCCCTCCTTTGTGAAGACAAAAGCAAAGTACAAATTTAGTTCATAAGACATTTTTTTTTTGTTTCCCTGTTCAACCCATTGTCTCTGCCTGCTCCTGGCCCACCAAACTTATCTCCAACTATCTCAACTCCATTTTCTCCCCCTTAGTCCAGGAACTCCCTACCTACATCCGTGACACCAGCCACACCCTCCACCTTATTCAGAGCTTCCAATTCCCCGGTTCCCAACACCTCATCTTTACCATGGACATCCAGTCCCTATACATCTGCGTTCCCCATACAGATTGCCTAAAGGCCCTCTGCTTCTTCCTGTCCCACAGGCCAGACCAGTGCCCCTCCACTGACATCCTCATTCGCTTAGCCAAACTCATCCTTGCCCTCAACAACTTCTCTTTAATTCCTCCCACTTCCTACAGACAAAGGGGATGGCCATGGGTACCCGCATGGGCACAAGCTATGCCTGTCTCTTCATAGGTTATGTGGAACAATCCCTCTTCCAAACCCACACTGGCCCTAAACCCCATGTCTTCCGCAGTTAAACTGCTGACTGTACCGGCGCTGTTTCGTGCTCCCACAAGGAGCTCGAACAGTTCATCCACTTCACCAACACCTTCCACCCGAACCTCAAGTTCACCTGGGCCATCTCCAATACCTCTCTCACCTTCCTGGACCTCTGTCTCCATCTCAGGCAACCAACTCGAAACCGATATCCATTTCAAGCCCACTGACTCCCACAGCTACCTAGAATACACCTCCTCCTGCCCACCTTCCTGCAAAAAATGCCACCCCTATTCTCAATTCCTTCGCCTCTGCTGCATCTGCTCCCAGAATGAGGCCTTCCACTCCCGTACATCTCAGATGTCCTCATTTTTCAAGGACCACAACTTACCCCTCTCAGTGGTCAAGAACGCCCCCGATCGTGTCTCCCTCATTTCCGGCAACCCATCCCTCACACACCCTCCCCACAGTAACAACAAAGCAGAATTCCCCTTATCCTCATGTGCCACACCACCAACCACCAGATCCAATGTATCGTCCTCTGACGGTTCCGTCATCTGCAATCCAACCCGACCAAAGACATTTTTCCCTCCCCACCTTTATCTGCTTTCTGGAGGGGACTCTCTCTGGGACTCCCTTATCCACTCCACACTCCCCTCCAGCCCCACCACACCCGGCACTTTCCCTGCAACTGCAGGAAGTGCTACACCTGCACCCTCACCTCCAAATCAGGCCCCAAGAAGATTTTCCATAACAAGCAGATGTTCACCCGCACATTTGCTAATGTGGTACACTGCATCCGCTGTTCCCGATGTGGCCTCCTCTACATCGGGGAAACCAAACGGAGGCTTGGAGACCGCTTTGCAGAACACCTAAGTTCAATTCGCACTAAACTGCAGCTCCCAGTCACAAATCATTTCAACTGCCCCTCCCATTACTCAGACAACAGGTCTATCCTGGGCCTCCTACAGTATCACAACGACGCTACCCGAAGGTTGCAGGAACAGCAACTCATTAGCTTGGGAACCCATTAGCCCAGTGGTATCAATGTGGACTTCACAAGCTTCAAAATCTCCCCTCCCACTACTGCATCCCAAAACCAGCCCAGCTCGCCCAGCCTCCCTAACCAGTCCTTCCTCCCACCCCAAGCCCCACCCCGCCTCTCCTGCCTGCTAACTTCATCCCGCCCCCTTGACCTGTCCGTTCTCCCTGGACTGACCTGCGCTATCCCTACCTCCCGACTACACACCTCTACTGGCTCCATCAATGCCTCTGACCTGTCTCCTCTCCACCTATCTTCTCTACCCATCTTCTATCCACCTCCCCCTCTCTCACTATTTATTTCAGAACACCTTTCCCCTCCCCCATTTCTGAAGAATATAGGCCCGAAATGTCAGCCTTCCTGCTCCTCTGATGCTGCTTGGCCTGCTGTGTTCATTATGTTATCCAGAAAATCCCCCTATTTCTCTTTACAAACCTACAGAAATTTATGCAGTACGTTCTTATGTTTCCTGCAAGTTTACTCATATTCTATTTTCCCCTTCTTAATCAACCCTTTGGTCCTTCTTTGTTGACTTCTCAACTGTTCCCAATCCTCAAGTCTATTGTTTCTTCTTGCCAATTTGTAAGCCTCTTTAATTGCACCTAATACGACCTCCAACTTCCCTCATTAGTTCTGGTTTGGCCACTGTCTTTTGCAGTCTTGCATCAGATATGAATAAACAACTTTTGTAGTATACCCATTTGTTCTTTGAGTGCTTGCCATTATCACTGTAAATCTTTTCCCAATCCATCATGGCCAACTCATGACTCATATCTTCGTAGTTTACCTTACAGAAATTCTGGTCCCTTGTCTCAGAATCAACTGCCTCATTTTCCAACTTAAATGAAGAATTCCATATCATACAGTCACTTATCCCCAAGGGGTGTCTCATACTATATTATTAATAATTCCTTTCTTATAGCATAATATCCAGTCTAAGATGGCCTGTTCTCTAGCTGGTTCCTTAATGTATTGGTCCAAAATACCATCTTCCCCATAGGGTATTGTGATTAATCTGATGTTCCCAATTTATTTTCAGATTAAAGATGCACATGATTACAGATGTTTCTTTCCAACTTGCATCTCCGATTTCCTGTTTAATGCCATTCCTAACATCAGTTTGGTGACCTATATTCTACTCGTAATGTTTTTCTCCATGCTACCCACACAGATTCAATACTGCCTGAGCTAATATCTTTCCACAATATTGTGTATATAATTGCATTAACCCCATCACCTTTTCCTTTTCATCTGTTCTTTCTAAATACTGAATACTTTCTAGACGTTCAATTCTCCTCTCTGGTTACCCTCCAGCCATGTGTCCATAATACCAGCTATATCACACCCGTTTACATCTACTTGCATGATTAATTCATCCACTTTATTTTGAATGCTCTCAGCATTGAAGCACAAAGCCTCAATGTTTGCATTTTTAATGTTGTTTGTATCATTCCCATTATTTTTTTTTTAAGTGTTGTCTTGTTTGATTCGGGCCTTTGATTCCTCTTAACACTTCTCTTACACCCCTTTGTATTTTGTTCTTGTCCTCAATTTCCCTTCCTCAAGCTCAATACATAGGTTTCACTCCCTCTGTCAATTTAGTTCAAACCCTCCACCATATGAGTCTCAGCCTTGCCAAAGTGTAACTGTCCAGATTGTACTGGTCCCACCTCTCCCAGAACTAGTCACAATTATCTGAAACCCTCCTTCTCTTTCGTCACATTTTCATCCAATGTATCCTGCTATTTTTACTGACTAGCATGTGATATTGGCAGTATTTCTGAGATCACGACCTTTGAGTCCTACTTTTCAGTTTGTTTCCTAACTCCCCATATTGTGCGTTTCGGACCTAACCCTTGTTTGTAACCTATGTTGTTGGCACCAATGTATACCACAACAAATGACTGTTCAGCATCCTCTTTCAAAGTCTTGCAGCACCGTTGACCTAGCACTGGGAAGGCAGTGAAACATCTCTATCTATTCCCCTTACAATTGAATCCCCCAAGACTATTCAATTTCCACATTTTTTTGTTCACACCCTGTGCAGCAGAGCCAACTGTCGTGCCAGGAATTTGGCTGTTTCAAACTGGTACACCTGTTGTTTTTCAGAGAAACGGCCACTGAATTCTTGTGCTGCTTGCCTAGTCCTCTTTGCTGTGATTTTTCTCTGGTATTTTTCTATGATTTATACTGCAATCCTCCATAATATAAATCAGTCTCACTAAAACAAAATCTAAGAAAATGTGCTTTGTTTGCAAAAGGTTTGTTGGCCTTAAATTCATCACCAATAGAATATATTATCTCTTTTCATGGGCAAATTAATAACAGCCTTCTAAGTGTTAAAAAAGTGGGCCATTGCATTACAAGATATTCTTAAGGAATCAAGAACATGGGCTTTGTTTTGTTTCAAAGGGTATTTTGATAAAAATTATTCTTTCCCCGCCAGCTCTCAATGATCTAACTTGGGCTAACTTATTAAGTTTGACAATATCAAAGCACAGCTCATAATAGACATGAGGGGGCACTAAAGTGTTGCTTCCCACACAGCATGGGGTACAATTAATGGTACACACACACACACACACACACACACACACACACACACACACACACACACACAGGGGAAAGCATAAGCAGAAAGAACTGAAAATTAATTACTCAGAATTGAAGGCTGCTTTGGGTACTGTATAAATCTTTGCACACCAATTGGTCGTATATGTGTTGTTATGAAACTAGATAACATTATTGCAATGGCACATACCAACAATATTGAAAGAAGAAAATCACAGATATGCAAGAACTAGTCAGCTTGTTGGAAATGATACCTAGATACCATAGAACAGTACAGGCCCTTCCGTCCACAATGTTGTGCCAAACTTTTACGCTAACCTAAGGTCTATCTAACCTCCAACGCTGCCCTATACTATCATCCATATGCCTATCTAATAGCTGCTTAAATGCCCCTAATGAAGCCAACTCCGCTACCGTCTCCGGAATTGCATTCCACGCGCCGACCACTCAGAGTAAAGAACCTACCTCTGACGTCTCCCCGATATCTAACTCCTTTCACTTTTAAAAATATGTCCCCTCGTAAAGGCTACCTCCACCCTATGAAAGTGTCTCTGGCTGTCTACTCTATCTATACCTCTGATCATTTTGTACACCGTTAAATAACTGAATGACCTTTGGCAGGAAGGAAATCGAAGGGCTCTGTTGTGGTGTATCTCCATACTCCAAGAGACCTACGTTCAAGTTCCATCTGCTCCAGAGGTGTGTAACATTTCTTAAAGGTTGATTGGAAAAATAAGTTAATAAAAAATTTAAATCAAGGAAATGGAGGGGCCCTCATGTGGCACATGATAGAAGACCCTGGTTCAAGTCCCAACTGCACCACAGGTGTGTTATAGCACCTTTGGCCCTTTTGTGGCACTGAGTCCTTACACCTGGATCAAAAGGGCCTGGGTTCAAGTCTCACCTGCTTCAGAGGCACGTAACAGGTTTTATTTTCTCTTATCATTGATTGGAAGGAGGACATTGCTGGCTAGGCAGCATTTCTTGCTCATCCCTAATTGCCTAGAGGGCAGTTAAGAGTCAACCAAATTGCTGTGGATTTGGAGTCACATGGAGGCCAGACCAGGTAAGGATGGCAATTTCCCTTCCTACAGGGCATTAGTGAACCAGATGCGTTTTTCCAACAATTGACAATGGATTCATGGTCATTGTTAGACTCTTAATGCCAGATATTCGTTGAATTCAAATTCCACCATCTGCAGTGGTGGGAGTCGAACCCTGATTCCCAGAATATTAGCTGGGTCTCCGGATATAGATTAGAAACATAAAAGTGAAATAAAATAAATTAATAAATTTAAATCAAGGGAATTCAATGAATAACTTGAATCAAAGTTGCACCGGACTGTTTTCCAACAGCTATGTAATTTGTATGGGAATCCAAGCACTCACCTTCCAAAAAGACAAGAAATGAATAAACAGTATAGCAAGGGAAAAGGCCCACCAAGACTGCACCAACCTATGACACCTTTCGGATCTTAACATCTGTTGTTTCTATGTAGTCCCGTATCCATCTATTCCCTGCCTATTCACGTATATGCCAAGTTGTGTCTGAAATGTTGTTTCTGAATCTGCTTTAACACCTCCTCTGGCAGTGTATTCCAGGCACTTACCACCCTCTGTGCAAAATCTTCCCGCTCATATCTCAAACTTTTGCCTTTTTACTTGAGATTTATGTCCCCTAGTAATTCAGGACGGCTCAGTGGTTAGCATTACTGCCTCAGAGTGCCAGCGACCCGGGTTCCAGTCCAGCCTCAGTCGACTGTCTGCAGCAAGTCTGCACATTCTCTCAGCGTGTGTGGGTTTCTGCTAGGTGCCCTGGTTTCCGCCCACTCTCCAAACATGTGCAGGGCAGGTGGACTGGCCATGCTAAATTGTCTGTAGTGTTCAGGGATGTGCAGATTAGCTGTATTAGCCATAGGAAATGCAGGAATACACGTAAAGAGTAGGGGGGGATGGGTCTGGGTCTAGGTGGGATGGTCTTTGGAGGGTTAGTATAGACTTGTTGGGCTGAATGGCCCATTTTCACACTGTGGGGATTCTATAATTGACATTTCTACCCAGGGGGAAAAACTCTTGACGATCCCTTTTATTCATGCCTCTTGTAATTTTGTAAACTTCTTTCAATCATGCCTCTCAGCCTCCAGCATTCAAGTAAAGATCAAAATTTGTGCAATCTCTTCTCACAGCTAATATCTTCTAAACCAGGAAACATCCAGTTAATCCTTTTCTGTTTCTTCGCAAAGGCCTCCACATCATTCTGGTAGTGTATCACATTTAAATGTACTTGTAGAAAATTGTTTCTTAGTTACAAAATCTAGCACTATAGCAACAAGCGTTTCACCAATCACCTGACAAAGCTATTGCTTCCATGCATTTGTCATTTTTGCTTGATAAGTGGACACTACAAAAAAGTGAAGTCAATTTGCATCAAGCTAAAGATGGATCTGTGCAACAGACAACAAATTAATGTAGAATCTATACTGCAATTTTTAATGCCTTACCACAGACTTTGCTACTTTGCCACTAACACAGCAACGTCAGGGTTGTCGTCTTTTGTTGTATTGCCAGATAGGTATATTTTGGGTTTGTATGCCTAGTTACTCCTTTTAACAGGTCTCTATAACCACAAACCACCAGAAATCAAGAAATAATGCCATGTGGAATTGTAAAGCCTGCGCCAGACTACCTACGAGCGCTTTTGCATGTTTTATTAGTGGTATTGATTAGCTGTTTACTTTATTCTGAAAGTGATCATGGCAATCATTGGCAAAGGAAGAAAAATCTCTATCAGTTAAATTGAGTCAAGGGAAAATATTGGCAAAGCAATTTAGAGTTTGCAGGCGGACTGAGGGTGAAATTCAGTGATAGCTTCAAAGAATGAATCCTTTTCATTCTCCTTTGCCCCAGTTTCACAGTGAGGAGCTACAAAAAAGGTGTATATACATATAAAATACACACCAGACTTCAGATCTTCAGTTCATCAATGAGAACACATAGAAGTATGCAAAAACCTCTCAAACAGGCTACAGATACTGCTTCAAATTGGGTATTTTAAGGCAAATTAGTGATTAAGTGATACTGTGATCCTGTTATTTCTGCCACAGTAAGAAGGTACGAGTATTCATAATTAACTACAATCTGCTCTATTGTTTTTCTATTACAATATAATAATAGTCTGGATATAGTTAAGACTTGCTTGTAGTTAGTGAAACCTAACAATATATCAATGATAACCTCCCAATTTCCTCTGATTTCTTACTAAATAGTAATATTTATGTAGCAATGTAAGAATCATTATAATACTTACGGCTGCTTCCCAGTTCCTTAAATAAAAATTTCACTTTTTCCCATTCTGTGGAGTTCTGACTCTTTGGAACGTTCAAAGGAACGAATGCACTGCAATATGAAAATATTTTTTAGATTTCACAGCATTTCTACCTTATACATATTGTATTACGGACTTTTCTGATACATATTTATTTCAACGGCAGCTATTGCACTGATGTTTTTGTAGCCTTAGTGGGAAATTGCAATTCTACAATGAAACTAGCTCAAATGGTATGGATTACTGAACTGAAAGTTATTTTGATCTGTTTTGAGTTCATGAATTCAATGATTTACACTGTAAATGGTATTTATAAAAACTATGATGATTTACTGGTACAAAGAAATTATAGGAACTACTTACACAAAGATCTTTGACATTTAAATTTATGTGGCATGTCAAAAGTTTTACTTCTGAAAACTGAAAGGGTTTTGTCTTGGAAGAAATAATTTTTTTAATGGTTTGGTAATCACTGTACAGTAACATGCAATTACAAGTCATTAAAAAAGCTGTTTGAATGTACCCAAGTGTCATTCATTGACTTGAAAACAAAGGAATTCATGACTAGTCTTTCTACACTTTATTTCAGTGAAATCTATTGCATTATGTTTGAATTGAAGCATGTACTTTCTGTAGGACTCAGCTACAAGGCAGCCACTCAAATCTTACATCTGGAATCCATGATCATGTTTAGGAGTAGCAGAGCAGCCCCAGTGGAACCCAAAATGAGCATCAGTGAGTAGGTTATTGCTGTGCAAGATCCACTTTATAATAATGCTGACAACATCTTCAATCATTTTGATGACTGAGAGAAAACTGATGGGGCAGCAGATTAATGGAAATTTTTTCCTGCTTGTTACGGACAGGATGTACATACCTGAGCAATTTTTCACATTGCCAGGAATACATCAGTGTTGTAGTTCCATCAGAAATTTAATCTGATACACAAGCATTTAATACCACTGTCAGGTTGTTGTCAGAGCACATAGCTTTTCTGTAGCTAATGCCTGAGCCATTTCTTGAGATCACATGGAGCGAATACAAAATCGGTGAAGACTGACATCGGTAACTTTGAGGACATCAGATGGAGTCCAAGATGAATCATTCATTCAGCACTCCATACCTAATTTGAAATGGATGTAGTAGGACTTTCAATTATAACCAGGCATTACACTGGGCCTGATGTTGGGAAACGTGCCTGGCCAGGTGAGTGAAGTTTTATTGGGGGAGCATTTTGGGAGTAGAGACCATAATACCACGAGTTTTAAGACATTAATGGATAGGATAACAGAAGTCCTCGGGTAAAGGTGTTAAACTGTGAGAAGGGGAACTACAACAAAACTAGGCAGGAACAGGAGAATGTTGATGAAGATAAATGTTTGAGGGAAAATTCACATTGGACATGTGGGAGTACTTCAAATGGCAGTTGATAAGTGCTCAGGAGTGACACGCTCCTGTGAGAATGAAGGAAAATTACGTGGACCTTGGATGACCAGGGATATTATGATCTTGGTCAAGAAGAAAAAGGAAGCATACATTAGGTCTAGGAAGATGGGAACTGAGAAAGCCCTTAAAAGTATATAAGTAGGGAAGAATTTAAACAAGGAATTAGAAGGGTGGAAAGGGATCACGAGAAGTTGTTAGCAAATAGGGTTAAGGGAGAATCCCAAGACTTTTTATACAAAATGTAAAAAGCAGCAGGGTAGTTAGGGGAACTGCTGGCCTACTCGGGGACAAAACAGGGAAACTGCGTGTGAAGCCAGAAGAGGTAGGTCAATTTCTAAATGAATATTTTGTCAGTATTCACCAAAAAGAAGGAATTTGTGGAGGATGATCTCAGGGAAGGGAATGTTGAATTTCTAAGCCAAGTTGCTAGGAAAAAAAGAGGAGTGGAGTGTCTTGTAAATATTAAAGTCGATGAGTCCCAAGATCCTGATGACATCTATCACAGAACAAAAAAAAACACACACTGCTGGAGCATTAACAGATATCTTTCTATCTTTGGCCACAGGTGAGGTCCCAGGGGACTGGTGAAAAGCCAATGTTGTCCCATTGTTTAAGAAGGCTAATAGGGGTAATCCTGGAAAATAACAGGCCTGTGAGTCTCACATCAGCAGTAGGGAGATTATTGGAAAAGATTTTCAGGGACAAGATTTATGCACATTTAGAAGCAAATGGACATATTAGCGATAGACAGCATGGTTTTGCATGGGGGAGGTCATGCCTCACTAACTTGATCGAATTTATTGATGAGGTGACAAAGACGATTGCTAAGGGAAAAGGTGGTTGCTGTTATCTACGTGGACGTCAGTAAAGCCTTTAACAAGATCCATCATGGCAAACTACTGCAAAAAGTGAAGTCACACGATATCGGGTGAGCTGGCAAGATGGATACAAAATTGGCTTAGTCATAAGAGACAGACGGTAGAGGTGGAAGAATGTTTTTCAGAATAGAGGGTTGTGGCTTGTGACATGCCGCTGGGATCTCTGCTATTTGTGGTCGACATAAATGATTTGGAGGAAAACATAACTAGTCTTAATTAGTAGTTTGTGGACCATATAAAGATTGGTGGAGTTGCGGATAGTGAGGAGGATTGTCAGAGGATACAGCAGGATATATATCATTTGGATGAATGGGCAGAAAAATGTCAAATGAAGTTTAATGCAAACAAATGTGAGATGATGCATTTTCAAAGGTCAAGTACAGGTGGAAGTTACACAATGAATGGCAGAACCCTTATTAGTATTAATATAGAGCGGGATCTAGGAGTACAGGTCCACAGATCACTGAAGGTGACAACACAGCCAAGCAAGATAATAAAAAAGGCCTACAGCATGCTTGCCTTCATTGGAAAGAGCACTGAGTAGAAGAATAGACCCGTTTTGCTGCAGCTTTACAGAAATTGAGTTAGGCCACATTTGGAATATTGCATGCAGTCACCACACTACCAGAAGGTGGTAGGAGGTAATCAGCATGACAATTCTTTGCCTATGTTTAAGCTAATAGCATGAGACTTCATGAGGCAGGAAATCAATATTCTTGTCAAAATCTAGACCATTCTCCAACTAGCCTAAGATCTTTAGTACCATACACAGCTGTTCAAATAATCAAGCATTTTTCTTTAAAATAAAAATGGAAAGAACTGCAGGTGCTGCAACTCAGGAACAAAAACAAAGTTGCTGGAAAAGTTCAGCAGGTGTGGCAGCATCCGTGAAGAAGAAAACAGTTTTAGGTTTCGGGCCCAATGACCCTTGCTCGGAACTCAGGTCACTGGACCCGAAACGTTAACTCTGTTTTCTCCTCCACAGATGATGGCCACACCCGCTGAGCTTTTCCAGCAACTTTGTTTTTGCAACCATTTCTTGAAACTCGATTTACAGATGTGGGTGTCACTGACTGTGCCAGGATTTTGCCCATCATTAGTTTCACTTGAGGGGGTGAGGAGCTACCTTCTAAATCTCTGCAGTTCATGTGGTTTAGGTAGATCCACAGTGCTTTTAAGAATACAGTTCCAGGATTCTGAGCCGGCGACAGTGAAGGAAGAGCAAAATGTTTCCAAGTCAGGATGGTGTCTTAAAATTGGTGGGGGAATTCAGCATCAGGAATGCGACTGAATGATTCTCTTTTATTGGAAATGGTCATTGTCTTATGTGGTCTGCACTTGTGGTACAAATGTTATTGCCACTTGTCAGCCCATAACTAGCTATCGATCAGGACTTGCTGCATTTTAACAGACTGCTTCAGTACTAAGGAGTTCTGAATGTTGCAGAACATTCTGCAATCATCAGTAAACACTCCCACTTCTGAACTTATAGAGAGAAAAATCACTGATAAAGCAGGTAAAGATGGCTGGGTGGAGGAGACTTACCTTGAGGAGCACCTCTAGATACATCCTGGTGTCGAGATGATTGATCTCCAACAACTAAAACTGTATTCTTTCATGCTAGGTATCGCTCCAACAAGCAGCAAGTTACCCACCCTATTTACATTGACCATAATTTTGCTAGGGTTTTTTGACGCTAAACTCAGTCAAGTGTGGCCACAATGTCAAGGGCATTCACATTCACCTCACCTCTGGAATTCAGCTCTTTTCTCCATGTTTGAAGAAGGCTGAAATGAGGTCATGAACCAGTGACCCAAATAGAGAGTAACTGAGCAGGTTTTTGCTCTGCAAGTACAAATTAATAGCACTGATGGTGGAGACCAAAAATGGAGGAGGCACTAATTTGCTGGATTACATTTCTGTTTGTCCTCTCGTGAACATGGCATACTTGAGCAATTTACGACATTGTTGGATAGATGCCAGCGTTTTAGCTGAATTGGAACAGTTTGGTAGGGGGTGCAGCAAGTTACAGAGCTCATGTCTCCAGAGCTATTGCCGAAATGTTGTCAGGGCCCATAGTTTTGCAGCATTCTTTGACTCCAGCCATTTCTTGATATTAACAAAGCATAAAATGAATTGGCTGAAGACTGGCATCCATACTGCTGAGGACCTCTGGAGACCTCTGTAATCCAGCAAATTAGTGCCTCCTCCATTTTTGGTAGATAGATAGATTGCCCATTCAATAGTTCTAGCTAAAGAATGTTGCAAATACCTCAAACCTATCTTTTGCTTTGATATGCTGGGCTCCCCCCCCCCCCCCCCCCCCCACCACTGAAGGAAGGGATTTTGTGAAGTCTCTTCCTCCAGTGACTGTTAGTTCATGGTCCACCATTATTCATAACTAGATTAGACATTGCAAAGCTTAAATATGATCCTTTAGTTGAGGATTGCTAAACCCTGTTTATCACTTGCTACTAATGCTATGTGGCATGTAAGTAGTCCTGTTTTGTGGTTTTCCCAACACAGCACCTCATTTTTAAGAAACACCTGGTGTTGCTCCAGTCATTACACAGATCTACAAAAACATAATGTCATCTCCAGTAAGGAAAGCTCAGGTAACTTCCTCTACCCTTCAACGCTACCATCATCACTGAGACACTCACTATCATTGCATAGAAAATCACCGGCAATCAAAAGCTTAACTCAGCCTGACACATTGTAGATTTTCTTCACATTCTTGGGTTAACCAGCAAATACTGCATTTCCTTTCTGTCTGTTTAAAACTTTAACCTCAACAATGTAACTCAACGAAAATTTAGTCAGCCTACTGGTGGCATTTTTCCCTGATATTTCAAATAAAATTCATAATTACTAGTTGAGATTCCCAAGAATCTAATACATAACTACCTAAATACATATATACTGTAAGGTAGCATCCAAATGAGAAGAATTTTAAATGAAAAATCCCTCCAAATTCAGAAATGCTGCAATTTAAAAAACAGTACCAAACAATTCTGAAGTGTTTTAAGAACTAGCACAGTGCAAGTTAGGCCTTCTTACCCAATGGCTAAATTACAGCTCCAAATCATCACCTGCTTCACTACAAAATGAAAACCATTTATTTCAGCACATTCACATAAGAGTGTACAGATATTTTAATCTAAATAATGTTCATAATCTGCATTTAATTTGAGATCTCATGTAACAGAACGGCAAATTCAAGAACTTTTTTAATGACCCATTAACTACGCATCTGAATAACTTGACAATTATATGTTACTTGCACTGCTTCGGGCTTTCAACGTTAATCTATCGTTAAGGAATCTGCCAGATCTACAGAAATGTTTGTGACATTTTAATTATGTATTATAATGAACTTGCATTTAGGCAGTACAACATCAAGATGTCCAAAGGCACACACAATGTAAGAATTCAAGTCAAATGGTGTACAAATAATCCTCCCTAAAAGCACTGTGGGAGTATCTATTCTTCAAGGACTTGCAGCAGTCCAGGAAGTTAGCTCAATCCCACTCTCCAAACGGAAATTAGGAATGGGCAGTGAATGCTAGCCTTGTCTGTGACGCTCAGAACTCAACAACAAAAATACAGAGCAATTCTGTCATAGAATCATACAGCATAGAAACAAGCCCTTCAACCCACCACGTTAATGCCAAACATCAAACACCAAATTAGATTAATCTCATTTATCTGTACTTAGTCCACAGCCTATTATGCCCTGGCATCCTAAGTATTCATCCAGATGTTTCTTAAATGTTGCCAGAGTACGTGCCTCCATCATCCTCACAGGCAGCACATTCTGTATTTCTACCACCCTCTTGGTGAAAAAATTCTCTCTCAGATCTCCTCTACATTATTTGCTGCTCACCAAGTTCATGTCTTTTGGTCGTAAGACACGCCTGTCATGAAGAAGTGACTCTTACAATCTACTGTCTCTACCTTTCATAATTTTGTATGGCCCAATCAAATTATACTACCTGTCAGCTTTCTCCGCACTGAGGAAAGCAAAAGCTAGGCTAAGCAGTCTCTCCAGTGCAATTATGTCCTTCTGAAAGTGTAGTGCCCATCTGGCAACCAGTATTCTACCTATGGCTTAAGTAACGCTTTATAAAGTTGTAACAACACTTCCTTGCTTCGATATTCTATACCAGAGCTAATGAAGGCAAGCATTCCCCATGTCTATTTACCAAAGTCTCTCTGCTGCTCAGTACTCCTCCCAAAATACACAAGCTCAATTTTATTGAGATTAAATTCCTTCTGCCATCGCTGTGCCCAATTTATCAGCTGGTCAATATCAGACTGCAGCCTGAGACCATTAACCTCAGTATCAAAGACACCAACCATTTCCATGTCAACTGCAAAGTTAATAATTATACCTTTCCATTCACATCCAAGTCATAAAAGGAGATACAAACAAACAGCAAGAGATTCAGCACTGAACCTTGGATGCCTGCAATCACAAAAGAACCCTCCACCATCTCTTTGCTTTCTAACAGTTAGCTGATTTTGGATCAAGTTTGCCAAATTGCCTTGAATAACATGGACTCTTGTCTTCTGGACCAGCCTACCATGTGGGACCTCGTAAGAGACCTTACTGAAGTCCATGTACACCACATCAGTTTCACTACCTTCATCAATATATTTGGACACTGCTTCACAAAAGTCAATTAAATCAGCCAGACAGGGTCATCCTCTAATGAATCTGTGTTGACTATCCCTGATCAATTCCTGCCTTTCCAAGCATTGATTAATCCTGCCCTTCAGGTATATTTTCCAACAAATTCCCTATTGCTGACGTTAAACTAATTGGTTTACAAATGTCTGGCCTATCCTTGTAAGGAGGTTAGCCAGTGCTACTCAGGAGGATTTAAATGCGTGTGGCAGGCGGCTGGGAACCAGAGCAACAAGTCATCAAGTGGAGGTAATGACAGGAAGATAGATGTTAAGACCAGTAAATCAGTAAGAAAAGACAGGCAGCGACAGGCAAATGAACTGTGGTACTAATGGGCTGAAGGATGTTAATTTCAACACAGGGAGTATCATAGGTAAAACAGATGAGCTCATAGTCTGGATCACTATATGACACAATGATGTTATGGTCATGACAGAGACTTGGTTGAGAGGTGGACATGGCTGGCTGCTCAATGTTTGAGGGTTTTGTTGTTTAAGGCTGTGTTCATCCAGCTCTACACCTTGTTATCTATGGGTGAAAATATAGATGGGTGGGTTAGTAAGTTTGTAGATGATGCAAAGGTTGGTGGAGTTGCGAGTAGTGCAGAAGATTGTCAAAGGATACAGCGGAATATACATCACTTGCAGATATGGGCTGAGAAATGGCAGATTGACCTTAATCCAGGTTAAGTGTGCTACATTTTGAGATATCAAAATGTTCAAGGAAAAAAGTGTACGGGACTCTGAACAGCATTAATGTACGGAAACATCTTGGGATTCAAGTCCATAGCTTCCTGAAAGTAACCACACAAGTAGATAGTAGAGTGTGGCAGGAGTCTGGAACACACTGCCAGAGGTAGTGGTGGAGGCAGATAATGATCAGAGCATTTAAGGGACTTTTAGATTAGGACGTGAACATGCAAGGAATGGAGGGATAAGGACCAAGGGCGGGCAGAAGAGATTGGTTCCATTTGGCGTCATGTTCGGCACACAACATTGTGGGCCAAAGAAGCCCATTCTATGTTCTATCACTGCTGCCTCCTTCAACAAAGGAACCACATTAACTTTGCTCCAGTCATCTAGCATTTCATCTGTGGCCAGTTAAGTATTAAATATCATTGCCAGGGTCCCAGCAATCTCCTCCCTTGCTTCCAGTAGAAGCCTCTGTTACATCTAATCAGGCCCTGGAGATTTATGCACGTGTATGTCCATTAAAACATCTCCTATCTCATTATTAATTATAAAATGTTCCCAATCTCACCATCCCAATAGAAATCCCTGGCTACAATGTCTTTCTTCTCTGTGAATAGACATGAGAAGTATTCATTTAAAGCCTCTCCCACACTCACTGGCTACATGCATTGGTTGTTCCTTCAGTCTCAAGTAAGTCCCATCCTTTCCCTAGTAATAGTTTAATTATAAAAAGGCCTCGGGATTTTTTCTTAATCCCATCTGTCAAAAATATTTCTTAGCACTTCTTTGCCCTCCTAATTTTCTTTTTAAGCAACTGCCTACACTTTCTATGCTTATGAAAGATCTTCCCTGTTTTTAATGCACAATACCTGACACATGCTTCATTCCTTTCTTTTACCAAACTCAACAAACATCCAGTCTTCCTTGTCCTTCACTTTTAGAAGAACGCACTAGCTGTGAATTCTCACAATGCTATTTTAAAAGAAAACTCCCACTTTCCAAATATAGGCATACTGGCAAGTATCTGCTCCCAGTCTACGTTCAGCAGACCTTATCTATGATACACAAATCAGATTCCCTCCAGTTAATTTTTGCATTATAGTTATTCCTTCCCAGAATGACTTTGAAACTTAAGAGTTATGGTCACTATCCCCAGAACGCTCATCCACTCAAACTTAAACCACTTGACCGGCTTCATTCCTAGGTTTAGTTCTACCACTGCCCCATTTCTAGTTGGGCAATTCAATTAGTGGCATGAAAAGCTTTCCTGGATGTACTTTAAAAATTCCATTCTGTATGATCCTTTCACCATAATGTGTTCCCAATTATTGTTAGAAAACTTGAAATTCCTAACTATTATAACCTATTTCTCTTGTACCTTTTTTTGACTTACTTACAAATCGGCTCCTCTATCTCCCTCTCACTGTTGGGAAATCTGTTGTTTGATCCCAGCAAAGTAAATGTCCATTTCTTGTATTTCTAAGCTCTACATAGATGGTGTCATTTAAAGACCTTTCCAAGAAATCCCCGCTCATTACTGCAGTGATGGTTTTCCTTAACAATGAAATGCCTCCACTTCTCTTACTTCCCCCGTGCCATTCCATCTGAAACTTCTTCACCCCAGCAATGTCGAACTGCCAGACCTATCCTTCCTTCAACCATGTCTCAGCAATGTAACAGTGTCATATTCCACGTGCTGATCAATGCTCTAAGTTCATCTGCCTTACCGATCCAGCTCCTTACATTAACACTGATCCAATTTAGCTTTCCAGATCGCCAATTTGGCTCATTCTGCCCATGTCTTCTCTACCTGCTGGAATGTGCTGGCATTCACGCTACATCTGATTCGGCTTTGCTCCTGATTTTACATCTGCTGTATGTCCCATCCCCCTGCCAAGTCAGTTTAAAACTTCCCCAACGATTTTGGACCCACTGAGGTGCAACCCATTCGACTTGTACGTGTACCAGCTACCCCAGAAGCTGTCCAAATGATCCAAAAATCTAAAGCCCACCCTTTCACACTGCACAGTGGTTCAGTTGTTAGCACTGCTGCCTCAAAGCGCCAAGGATCTAGGATGATTCTAGCATCATGCAACTGTCTTCAGGGAGTTTGCACACTGTCCCTGTGTCTGCGTAGGTTTCCCTCAGGTTCCTCTCAGTTCAAAAGATGTGCAGCTAAGGTGGATTGGCCAAGCTAGATATCTGTAGTCTGGCGGATGTGCAGGGTAGGTGGATAAGCCATGGAAGAAAGTTACAGGGATAGGGCAGGGAGTCGAGTCCGAGTGGGATGCTCGAGATGGTCGGTGAGGACAAGGGCTGAATAGCCTACTTCCACACTGTAGGGGTTCTACACTACTCCTTTAGGCACAGAGTCATACAGCAGTAAAACAGGCCCTTCAGTCCAAGCCGACCACAATCCCAAAGTGAACTAGTTCCAACTGCCTGCTCCTGGCCCATATCCCTCCAAACCTTTCTTATTCGTGTACTTATCAACTGTCATTTAAATGTTGTCATTGTACCTACATGCACTATTCTATCTTCCTAATCTTATACTCAGTAGTGTGCAGCACTGCAAATAATCTGGAGACTGCAACTTTAATAGTTCCTTCTTTAATCTACTACCTAGCTCGCTGAATGCCTGCTGCAAGACGTCATTTCTTTTTCTCCCCACACTGGTGACATGTGCTGGCTGTTCACCCTCCACCTTCAGAACATATGCGATGTATTTTGATGGTTTCAGTTTCAATAGTTAGTTAGTTAGTTAATAGTTAGCTATAATAGTTAGTTAATTGAAGTCAGTAACTTAAAATGAACCTGTTGCTCAGCAAAATGTGTACAAATTCATGATGCTATTTTAATATTGTATGTACTGTCATGATTGTTTTCTCTTTAAATAAACTTGCAGGATGTTGTGTTGAAATAGATCGGTCATAAATCCTAATCTATCACATAGCCAATGCATGATGTTTGGCACTAATGTGGGGGAGGAGGAGAAGAAGAAAAATCAGTTAGTGAAAACATGGCCTATGCAACAAAAGGAGAATAAACATGAACTTGTAAATCATGTTTTGTGTAGATTTAAAAGCGTCTAATGACACAAATAGTAATTATAAAACCAAAATGTAGCCTTGGTCTCTTCATTAGAGAGGGCATCCGTGCATCCACAGCATGAATCGTTTTACAGTCAGAGTCCTACATGGGACCTAGCACAATGAAGCCAGTATCATCATGCTTGACACCTGCTTAGTATTGTCCAGAGACATTTTGCAAATTACCATTGGGCTGTGACAGCTTTTCACCTTAACAAATGGCATGACAAACTACAAACAGATAAATATCACCAGAGCTGTACTTCATGAAATAGGACTGTTTTGTCTGCAGAAAACACTACGTAGCAGTACTTTGTGGAACAATTAATAATTCAAAACAATTTTGCTTTTCCTTTTGTCCAGAGTACAACAGATTAACAGAAAGATAAGAGCTAGAGTCGATTTTTTGATAAAAATGGAACATTGATTGATGACATTAAAGCATTGCCCTCATCTACATACCTGGTCAGCTCTTCAAAATCTTCAATCAAGTAGAGGTAGCTACAATAGCAACATTTTTAAAAAAATTGAATCTGTACATGAATTGTAAGGCTTAGGAGCGATGTGGATCGAATGCAGGCAGTTGGAACTAGCTGAGTGGACACCATGGACCAGTTTGGGCTGGAGGGCCTTTTTCCGTGCTGTATTAGAACAAAGAACCAAGAAAATTACAGCACAGAAACAGGCCCTTCGGCCCTCGAATCCTGCGCCGATCGACACCCTCTGTCTAAACCTGTCACCTATTTTCCAAGGGTCTGTGTATCCCTTTGTTCCCTGCACATCCATGTAACTGTCCAGATACATCGTAAAAGACACTACCGTGTCTGCGCCTACCACCTCTACTGGTAACACGTTCCAGGCACTCAACACCCTCTGCGTAAAGAACATACCACGCATATCTCCCCTAAACTTCCCTCCTCTCACTTTGAACTCATGACCCCTGTGGGAAAAAGCTTCTTGCTATTCACCTTGTCTATACCCCTCATGACTTTGCAGACCTCAAATCAGGTCCCCCCTCAATCTCTGTCTTTTTAATGAAAAAAATTCTAAGCTTTCTTCATAGCTAGCACCCTCCATACCAGGCAACATCCTGGTGAACCTCCTCTGCAGCCTCTACCAAAAGGAAGTGGATGCTTTGGAATGTGGCAACCAGAACTGCACGCAGTACTCCAAATGTGACCGAACCAAAGTCTTATGTAACTGTAACATGACCTGCCAACTCTTGTACTCAATACCCCGTCCGATGAAACAAAGCATGCCATATGCCTTTTTTACCACCCCATTGACCCGCGTTGTCACCTTCAGGGAACAATGGATCTGAACACCCAGATATCTCTGTTCATCAATTTTCCCTAGGACTTTTCCACTTACTGTATAGTTTGCCCTTGAATTTGATCTTCCAAAATGCATCACCTCGCATTTGCCCAGATTGAACTCCATCTGCCATTTATCTGCCCAACTCTCTAGTCTATCGATATTCTGCTGTAATCTCTGACAGTCCCCTGTCAGCTACTCCACCAATCTTAGTGTCATCAAACTTGCTGATCAGACCATCTACACCTTCCTCCAAATCATTTACGTATATCACAAACAACAGTGGTCCCAGCACAGATCCCTGTGGAACACCACTGATCACAGGTCTCCAATCTGAGAAACTCCCTTCTATTACTACCCTCTGTCTCCTAGGTAGTTTTTTATTCATCTAGCTAGCACACCCTGGACCCCCATGTGACTTCACTTTCTCCATCAGCCTGCCATGGGGAACCTTATCAAACACCTTACTGAAGTCCATGTATATGACATCTACAGCCTTTCCCTCATCAATCAACTTTGTCACGTCCTCAAAGAATTCTATTAAGTTGGTAAGACATGACCTTCCCTGCACAAAACCATGTTGCCTTTCACTGATAAGCCCATTTTCTTCCAAATGGGAACAGATCCTATGCCTCAGTATCTTCTCCAGTAGCTTCCTTACCACTGACATCAGGCTCACTGGTCGATAATTACCTGGATTATCCTTCCTGCCCTTCTTAAACAAGGGGACAATATTAGCAAGTCTCCAGTCCTCTGGGACCTCACCCGTGTCTAAGGACGCTGCAAAGATATCTGTTAAGGCCCCAGCAATTTCCTCGCTTCCCTCAGTAACCTGGGACAGATCCCATCCAGACCTGGGGACTTGTCCACCTTAATGTCTTTTAGGATACCTAACACTTCCTCCTTCCTTATGTCAACTTGACCTAGACTAAGCAAACATCTATCCCTAACCTCAATATCCGTCATGTCCCTCTCCTTGGTGAATACCGATGCAAAGTACTCGTTAAGAATGTCACCCATTTTCTCTGACTCAGCGCATAACTTTCCTTCTTTGTCCTTAAGTGGGCCAATCCTTTCTCTAGTTACCCTCTTGCTCTTTATATATGAATAAATTTCATTTATTTTCAATTCACCCACTCCAAATATATTCATGTTATCCCATAATTTGCTGTTCTCATCCACTGTGCTCCAATTTGGTGTCATCTGTAAGTTTGGAAATTGCGTATTTGATTTCAAAGTCCAAATCATTAATAAAGCAGCTGTGAGCAGCAGGGTCCTTATGTATCTATTCTTCCCATCTTCTGCCACTCTGAATAACTAATCTTTACGCCTACTCTCCATTTTGTCCTGAAATCAGCTACAAATCTATTCTGAAACTTATTCTAATCTTTTTCATTTTTACTACTGGCTATAAGACAAGAGTGTTGAGACAGAAGATGATCATATTGAATAGGGGAACAGGTTGGATAAGCCTTACGGTCTACCTTATATATATAAGAACTAAAAGAACTGCAGATGCTGTAATCGAGTTTTGAGAAAGGGTCACCTGGACCAAAATGGTAACTGATTTTTCTTCACAGATGCTCCCAAACCTAAGCTTTTCCAGCAACTGCTGTTTTTGTTTAGATTTATGATGTTCTTTAAAAAGTAAAAGACAATACATAAACTCATTCTTCTTATTACACTTAGGAGATTCCACTTCGTCTATCCATTCTTTAAGAAATATCCATTGTTCATGCACATCCAGTTTTAAATCTACTGTGTTTAACAACAATGCAAAATAACTCCGTAGGAAAAAAACTGCAACCTCAAAGCAATTCGCTCCAAGATACTCTTTGAGGATAACAATAAGACCGAGGGTAACTATAAAAGATTTGTAGAAAGAGAGTGGATTTGCACTTGGGAACCTAAAAACATAGGAGCCATTTGGCTTTTTGTACCTGCTCTGCCATTAAACAAGATCATTTAATGATTTAGCTGTGCTGTAAACCCAACTTTCCCATGTGCCTGAATAGCCCTTAAATCACTTGTCTTTCAAAAATCTAACTAACTCAGCCTTGAATAAATTCAAAGAAATTGCCTTGACTATTTTTTGGGAAAAATAATTTGACAGACTAGCAATCCTCAAAAAAAATTTCTTAAGGTACTAGTACATCTGATTTTGGGTAGTGAATTTGATCAAGTATTTGACGTTTCTGGAGATTAAATACAGTATTCTGTAGTTATGAACAAGAATTAATTTTGACAAGAAGAAAATAGGAATTTGGGAAAGCAAAACTACAGCCTGAGGACTGCACTGTGCGTCAACCCTTTTCTAGACAATCAAGCATGATACTTTTAAAGATAATTTGCTAATATCCAGAATTTGTTAGTCAATAGCTCAACTTAAAATCAGTGAAGTACGGAAGTAGTTTACAATATGTGCCTATCATAGTTACATGATGGAAGCAGCTGAAGGCTACCATTTTGTTCATTTATACAAAGGGTGCAGCCGGCAGAGATTTGATTATGGTTTCCAAAAAGGGTCTTAGAAGAGTAGGCACTCCCTGCCTAAATGTAACATAAGCCAAAGCTCAACATTCACGTGTCATGTATAATTTGTATCATACATACTTCAGTAAGCGTTGGAGATTTAGGAACCTCCGGATCGGGATGAAGTTTTTTTTTAAAACACGAGTCATTTTACATTTTTTGTTGTAATCACTACTGTAGGAGCTGGATGTGCATGAACAGTGGGTATTCCTCTGGTGTCACCACTTTCTTTGCAAGGTGACAACTGCAAGTTTCTCTCATCCACCAAAGCTAGACTCCAATACTGGGTAATTTTCTGAATGTTTCTGTTTTGTAGTCTAATGTGTTTTGCATGACCAATATAGAGAATGCTCAAGGTATATTAGTTTAGTACCATAGCTACAAATTTATGTTCTACCCAACTCAAATGTAAAGCCACAGGAAATTAGACCTGTGAAGGTGGTGAATAAGGAAGGAGAGCTCTACAAGAAGTCATCCAAATTTTTTTTTTTCTGGAATTACATGGGATTGTAGGGGCCAATCCTCAAATTTATGAAACAGATTTACAGAAAGGCAGAATGAGAGAACCGTGAGAAAGAAGAAGCCTGTTATGTTTACTCCCCTCATTCCTTTCATTTTTAGTTATCATTACTGCTGAGGAACCAATATCACAGGCATAGATGAGGTGTTCCAATCAATCCCTTATGCTAACTAGCCTGTAACTTCTGAAACAAATAGCACTTCTATTCCTCCAATAATGCATTTAGTTTAATTTTTTGTGTTAGTAGACTGGCAGAACTTAAGGAACTGGAGCACACACACAGAGTGTGCATCTCATTTCATCCAACTGTTCATAATCAAAGACAGTCTCTGCAAGCTTTTACATTTGATTAATTAGTATGTTTATTGTGCAGCAATGTTGCAGCAACAAAAAGCAGCAAGCTGAACAACGCTTTCTTCATCTTTACCAAAATGTTCACTCTCAAGCCTCTGTCATGCTGCTCCACGATCACAAAGATTAGAGTGATACCAGTCAATCTTTTCCTCTCCTCTTCATCTTGCCAAACTAGCATGTGAAAATTCTTGACATGCCTCAGCAACTTATTACACGATACACGTTGCATGAAACATACATGATAAAACAAGCTATAGAGCCCATCTAATTAATAATAGTGATTCGCTTCACACAGATTTCTTCACATGTTCCATCTAACCTTAACCACAGTTTTTCACTGCTTTCTTCATCATGTGCTTATTTTGCTTATTAAATGCATTATTTCTGTTCACTTCAAGTTCTCCATGTGGAAGTAAGTTGTACCTTCTAATGATGATCTTGGAACTGTTTCTTACAAATTCATTACTGAAGCTATTAATGACTAGGGCCAGCATGGTGGCTCAGTGGCTAGCACTGCTGCCTCACAGCACCAGGGACCCAGGTTTGATTCCACCCTTGGGCGACTGTGTGTGGAGTTGCATTCTCCCAGTATCCTCGGTTTCCTCCCACAGTCCAAGGATGTGCAGGGTAGGTGGATTGGTCATGCTAAATTGCCCGTAGTGACCAGGGATGTTTAGGTTACATGGGGAAATGCAGAGGTAAGAGGAATTAGTCGGGGTGGGATGCTCTTCGGAGGGGCGGTGTTGACTTGTTAGGCTGAATGGCCTGTTTGCAGACTGTAAGGATTCTATGATTCTATCTTGTATGTTATGTCATTGGCAACATGGCCACAATGAAAAGTTTGGCATCTAAAGCCTGCACTTCACCACAATGCAGTCTGAAGTTATTGCAGACAATTAAAAGATTCCAATTCCACCAACGATCACCCACTGTGGAAAAACACTGCATAGAAACATGGAGCGTACATTAATGTTTTGGGGTAAAAGCTCTGAAAGATGAATGTAGTGTGATAAACATGCAGATTGAGTACAGGGGTTTAACCTGGCAGCAGCTATTAATCAAAAAGTTTGCAAGAACAGATGAAAGACAGAAAAAATGTTGTTCTTGTGTCACTGCAGCTGCATTATTAAACGGTGATTGCAGGACCTCATTTTCCATCTGTTTGGGAACGTGAAGATGTGGCTCTGTTTAAAACATTGCCAGTTTATTACTTGTACAGAATTTTGGAGTGGGATATTCTCCACGATAACATGTTTGAGACACTTTCTGATCTCATGACATACCACAAACAGTTATTCATCCATTCAAGGTCAAATGCGGAATTAGGGTAGCGGTCTTAGTGATGTAAAATCACAACACAATTTGATCGGAGAAATACATTCTATTCTCACTAAAACATTTAAACTTGCCAGTATATAAAAAGGAAGAAAGGAGCCAAAGTGAGCACAGGCTGAGGAAATAATAATGGAAAACCAGGAAATGGAAGGGAGTTGAATAAAGAGATAACAAAGTGTGGAGCTGGATGAACACAGCAAGCCAAGCAGCATCTTAGGAGCACAAAAGCTGATGGTTCAGGCCTAGACCCTTCA
Organism: Stegostoma tigrinum; assembly: GCF_030684315.1. Taxonomy (NCBI): domain Eukaryota; kingdom Metazoa; phylum Chordata; class Chondrichthyes; order Orectolobiformes; family Stegostomatidae; genus Stegostoma; species Stegostoma tigrinum. Next base: position 85,243,296 of record NC_081357.1, on the reverse strand, counting down.
TCAGAAAAAAGGGGGATGGGGACAGGATTCTGAAATAAATAGGGGGCGGGGGGGTGGAGAGAAGAGAGGCGGACTGAAGATGGATAGAGGAGAAGATAGGTGGAGAGGAGAATCAGCCAGTCCGGGGGAGGACAAACAGGTCTAGGGGGCGGGATGAGGTTAGTAGGTGGGAAACGGAGGTGCGGCTTGAGGTGGGAGGGGGGGATAGGAGAGAGGAAGAACAGGTTAGGGAGGCGGGGATGAGCTGGGCTGGTTTTGGGATGCGGGGGGGGGGGGGGGGGGGGGTCCAAATTGATACCATTGGGCTGCAGTGTTCCCAAGCGGAATAGGAGTTGCTGTTCCTGCAACCTACAGGTGGCATCATTATAGCACTGCAGGAGGTCCAGGATGGACACGTCATCTGGGGAATGGGAGGGGAGAGCTGAAAAGGTTCGCTACTGGGAGATGTACATGTTTATTGTGAACCGAGCATAGGTGTTCTGCAAAGCCGACCCCAAGCCTCCACTTGGTTTCCCCGATGTAGAGGTAGCCACACTGGGTACAGTATACTACATTGGCAGATGTGGAGATGAACCTCTGCTTAATGTGGAGAGTCATCTTGGGGCCTGGGATGGGGGTGAGGGAGGTGGTATGGGGGCAAGTGTAGCACTTCCTGTGGTTGCAGGGCAAAGTGCTGGGTGTGGTGGGGTTGGAGGGGAGTGAGGAGCAGACAAGGGAGTCGTCTCTCCGGAAGGTAACAAAGGGTGGGGTTGGAAAAATGTCTTTAGTGGTGGGGTCAGATTATAGATGGCGGAAGTGTCGGAGGATGATGCGTTACCTCCATCGTCCTTCAAAAGTAGAGGAGACTAATAGCAAATCCAAAAATGTTGAACAATCAAGGGGTTAAAATTCAGACAGGAAATAAACAATAACTATCACAAGAGAAAATATACTAGCGAAACCAAAATCGGGCTAGAGGCTAAATCAGTCCCTTGGACCTGATGGGTTGCATCATAGATCTTACGGAGCAACTGCAGAGATAACAGATGCAATAGTATAAATCTTTCCAGAAACTTACAATGTGACCCTCCAAAAGGGAGACAAAGGAAAATGACAGCTGTAGCCATTCGATGCTCAGAAAATGTTAGGCTCTTTAACAAAAGATGCCAACGCAAAGTATTTGGAAACACATAATATAATTGGTCAGCAAAACTTCACAATGGGGAAATCATGCCTGACAAATTTCTTACAGTTCTTTGGGGCGGTAAGAAGCAAGATAGATACAGGGAGGTGGTTTCTACTTGTGGGCAGTCTAGGACCAGAGGGCCACAATCTCAGAGGAAAGGATCGCCCATTTAACACAAAGATGAGGAGGAACTATTTGTCTCAAAATACAGCCAATCTGTGGAGTTCTTTTACATAGAGGACTATCAAGGCTGGTTTGTTAAGCATATTTCAAGGCTAAGATTGACACGATTTTTCATCAGTAAGGGAATCAGCAGTTCTATGGAAAATCAAGAAGTCTGTGGATTATCAGATCACTAAAAACAGTACTGAATAGCTAAACAGTCTCGATGGAATAAATGGCTTATTTCTGTACCTAGTCTTATGGTCTGTTAATTTTCCTCTTGTCACCCTTCAAGTAGATTTTTCTTTTCAATATTATTATCCTTTCATGAATTATCAGCCTGTAATTATCATTTTATTTTGTATTCACAAATCATATAGATTACATTCACAAGTGAAATGTTCTTCATTGAAAAATTTTGGTATAGCCTGATTCAGTTAACCGTAGGCTCTGAAGTCAGAGATCTACCAAACAAAAGAAAGGACTATTGGCCCAACACATCCACACTAATTCAAAACTATTTTAATACCATTTTACAATACTTGGCCCATAGCTTTGTGCCTTGGCATTGCACGTGCACATTTAAATATTTCATAAATATTAACTGTTTCTGCCTCTACCACTCTATATTCGAAATATATTAAGTGCAGTTGTCTGCCTATACTCAACTGTCACAACTATTTCTGTGAATATTACTGAACTACTGTCATGGTCAAATTTTGCACAGTTACAACAGCTTCATGTTAATTGCAGTAAATTGTAATATATTTCTCAGTAGATTAAAAAGTGAACCCTAATCAAAACTTGATTTTTTAAAAAAGGATAGCAGCATATAATGATCTTAAACTGTTTCACTATATCTTCCTGAGAGAGAAGGGTGAGCAGAAAACTGCAGCTATTAATACAAATGGTATGGTCTTGGATTGGCAGTAATCAATATTGCCCCAAGATAAAAAGGATTTCCCCAGAACAATTCTAGCACTATTGAGCTGAAGAATAGATATTTCCATTTCATATACTTGACATAGAATTTTGGTACAGAGCCTGTTTTCGCTGCATTACTGCAGAGGGGGAACCAAAGACTAGTCAGGCACTTTTCCAGGATGGGGTGCTTGAAGGAAATAACTTGTTACGGTTTTGTATTTTTTCAGCTACGTCTGGGACAAGAGCCAGTTTGTCTAGATAAAACCACGTGTTGACTCAGCCTTTAGTCATTCCATGGTAGAAAAATTGAAAAATGTTCAAAACCAGATGGGATCAACTGGCAGTTCCAAAAATCAAAACATTCTATACTGTCCATTACATTCTATGTTCTTCAGTCACTTATTTCACCAAAATTTATGCAGATCGCTCTCACACATATTCTGCCTTATATGAGCACTCTATTTTAAGCATTGCCAAGCCATTCTGATTAAAAGCACCCTCCTCCTGAGTTAAATTCCATATTCCCTCTAATTATATATCAAAAGACTGACAAATTGATCAAAACCAGTTCCATCTTTGGAAGTAACTCAGCATTGGGCATGCAGATTATGCAGTTATGTGGTGTTGTGCATCCTGAGCAGGACCCTGATTCCTCAGAGCATTGAACTTGTATACATTACCTTGGGTTAATACTGCAGTGCAATGCTGGAGAGATTATCTTCCATATAAGGTATTATACTGTGATTCTTGTCAGCTTACGTAGTGAGCAGACGAACAGATTTTTCCCCTGTGTTCTGGCTTTTAAAAAATCCCTTTGTGAACACTGCCATAAACAAAATATCGAGGTTTGTTCATTACTTTTTTGACAGATTCAATGTCTGCATTTCTAAAGGAAACAGGCAAAGCAATCCTGAGAAAGGCATCATATATAATGAAAGTGCTAGAGTTTTACTTTGCACAGATGCTGTAATTGTAGTCAAATCTCATATGAGACCAATAAGTCAGACTACTGAGACGAGGAAAAAAGAAACAAATAAAACAATTTTTGGCTCAACTTAGCATTTTAAAAACAAATACACACACTCATTCAGTAGACAAAATTTCATGCTTCATTCAAATAAACTTACCCAATTAAGAGGAGGATGGAACAGATAAACACAAAACCCAGGGTGTATTTCAGTGAGTTCTTCACTTGCTGAAAAGAAGAGAGGCAATTATTGTCATTCGTTATTTACAGAAATGACCTGGATGCAAATGTACAAGGCATGATTACAAAATTTAGGATGATATCATTGACAGCGAGGAAGGTTATCAAAAATTAGAGAGGGATCAGATGGGTAAGTGGGCTGAAGATTGGCAAATGCAATTCAGTACACATAAGTATGAGGTGTCGCACTTTGGAAAGTCAAGCCAAGGTAGTGCTTATGCAGTAAATGATAAGGTCCTGAGGCACATTGTGGAACAGAGGGACCTAGGAGTACAAATATGTAGTTCTTTCAAAGCGGCATCACAAGTGGACAGGGTGGTGTAGAAGATATTTAGTATGCTGGCCTTCATTGGTCGAGGTATTGAGTATGGGAGTCGGGATGTTATTTTACAGTTGTACAGTCATTCATGAGGCCACACGGAGCATTGTGTCCAGTTTTGGTCATCCTGTTATAGGAAAGAGTGCAAAGATGATTTACGAGGATGCTGCCAGGACGAGTAGGCCAGACTTATTGGGAGATGTTGGCCAGGATAGGACTTTATTCCTTGGAACGTATGAGAATGAAGGAAGGGTGACATTGAGGTGTATAAAATCATGAGGGGCAAAGATAGAATAAATGCACATAGCCTTTTTCCCAGGGATGGGGAATTGAAAACTAGAAAGCATAGGTGTTGGTGGACAGGGGAAAGGTTTAATAAGGACCTGAGGAGCTACTTTTTCATGGAGAGTGGCGCATATATGGAATGGGCTGCCAGAGAAAGTGGCTGAGGCAGGTACAATAGCAACATTTAAAACACATTTGAATAGGTACATGGATGGAAAGGGTTTAGAGGTATACAGGCCAAAATGCAGTTGAGATGGCACTATGGTCAGCATGGACTAGTTTGGGACGAAGGGCCTGTTGCTATGCTGTATTATTGTGACTCTAATTGTTGTAGTATGATCAACCATGGACAAAAATTGCAGATATCAAAATTTAAAACATTTTTATGTTTAACTGGATGCACCGTAAAGAAAGAAACCTCAAATGCAGGCTAAAATAAAACAAAGAACTGCAGATGCTTAAGATCTGAAACAAATACAAATTGTCGGCAAACCTCAGCAGGTCTGCAGGACTGTGGGGAGAAACTTGATTTCATATTTCAAGAACGGTGACTGTTCATTAGAACTGACAGCAGATATGAAACAGTGCTATTTATCCTGGAGGCAAGGTATGTGTGCACGTGTAGATGGAGGTGACCAGATTGGCTGAGACAGAGTCAGAGATTGAGAGAGAGAGATTATAAAAGGGGTAGGCTGATGAGGGCATTGTTGACTGTAGGCCAGGAGAGAAAGGAAGCTAACTGAATTATAATCAGAGCTGAGAACAGCATGGAATGAGTAGGCTTTCCTACTCTTAGTTTTCATTGCTACTTATTCAGCTTCCCTTTTGTCCCAGCCTACCATCCACAATTCCCTGGCCAGGTTGTTCCTACCCTACTTTCGTCCTCTCATTTTTTCTGTCTCATGTACGTATCTGTTTTCCCCTTAAATACCTCAAAAGTAAATCATCTCATCTTTTGGCACTCCTTCAGTCTATTTTTACAGTTTCATTTTATTTACATATAAAAAAATAGCAGTGAGATGTAAAAAGACAAAGAAAAAGATCTTAAATCTAGATCAGACATATTTGAACTTTTTTCCTTATTATGGGATGCAAAACATTGTCAATTTGGAAACAATGATCACAGGTACAAAGTTCAAAGTTCAATTTCATCAATTCGCATTCTTCTCATTGTTTCAGGTGTTCCTTTCTCAGACTTACCATCAATGAGGCAAAAATGCCAAGGAAAAGCTAGCTGCAAATCTTCCATCCACAGAATTTAAACAGGGTAAAATCAGAAAAGATAAAATTTTATGAACAATTGGAACTAAGCTGTTAGAACTCAAGACACCACACAGCCCACAAGCAGCTAATAGGTCACCCAAATCTAAACAATATTTCGTAGTGGTGGCTTGAGCCATCCGGAAAATCTGCTTTAGGATTGTTGTTGGGGTTACAAGCAAAGATTAGTCATAAAGTATAATTAATACTTACAGTTAAAAAAGTTCTTGGTTAGAAGTCAGCTGCATTGCCAACACACAGTGGGTTATGTTCTCTTCAATTCAGTACCCCAAAGAAAGTTAATGTTGTGTGCAGCATTAAGTCTTCTGTTCTTGAAAGTTAGAGTTTTACAGTATGAAAAAGAGGCACTTTGCCCACCATCAAGCACCTAGCTATCCTTGTTCCATTGTCTAGCACTTGACCTATAGCCTTGTATGCAACATTTTTAAAATATAATTTGAAGGATAGAATGTTTGAGGCATCTTTTAAAATCTAACATTGCTTGTAATTACCACGAGATAGTAGACTATAAAAAAGATCACATCCCAATTCTTAAAGCCTTAAATATTCAATGGACAACAGGTTTAGACAGCTGCAAAACTCTTCATGCCTATAACTGGAAGAATATTATTATTTCAATTCACATACAGTAATGGATTAAAAGCAGGAATCATCCTTCAACGAGGCATTTCTACTTTTCCCATATGAAGGACATTTCTCCTTGAATGCCCAACAGAACTCATTCTGATATGCAGAGTAGCAAATGTCTCGCTGTCAACAGCAGCATCTGCCTACTAATGTACCAAGTTACAGGAATGCGGAAGCACACAACTATAATTTCAGTTTAGCAGTATTTCATTCAACTACAATAGGAGGCATTTTTTTTGAGGGACACGTGATTACATCACAACACCAAACAGCTTCACAATGGCCAAGTAGTATAACCGGAAATAATGAGGTCATAGATCCAGTTTGGTCTAACCGTCCATGCCAACCAGGTATGCTAAATTAATCTAGATCAATTTGCCAAGCATTTAGGCCACATCTCTAAGCACTTCACATACAATTGCCCATACAGATGCCTTTTAAATGTACCAGTCTCTATGACTTCCTCTGGCAGCTCATTAGATACTCACACTACCCTCTGTATGAAAAAGTTGGCCCTTTAGGTCCCTTTTGAATTTTTCCCCTCTCACCTTAAACCTATGCCCTTTAGTTTTGGACTCCACTACCCTGGGGAAAGGACCTTGGCTATTCACAGTATCTATGCTGTTTACGATTTTATAAACAGCTTTATAGTCACAACTCAGCCTATTCAAACTCTCCCTCTGGATCAAACCCCCAATCCTGTCAACATCCTCGTAAATCTTTCTCGAACCCTTTCAAGTTTTACAACATCTTTCCTACTGCAGTGAGACTAGAAGTTCATATAATGAAGAACTAACGAACAACAGCAATGAGATAACAGATCATAGAAATAAATAAATTTCCTGGTTTATGCAGGCTTTTCAGCCAACGAGTCCACACCGACCCTCAGAACATCCCAAAGACCCATCTCCCATAACCCACCTAATCTACACGTCCCCGAACACTACGGGCAATTTAGCACGGCCAATCCACCGAGCCTGAGCATCTTTAGACTGCGGGACGAAACCAGAGTAGCCGGAGGAAACCCACGCAGACACAAGGAGAATGTGCAAACTCCAGACAGTCGCCCAAAGGTGGATTCAAACCCGGGCCCGTGGTGCTGTGAGGCAGCAGTGCTAACTAAGCCACTGTACTGCACCGAGACATCTGACAGAATTGGAAGATCTACTGCACAAAGGGCAGCACGGTGGCTGAGTGGTTAGCACTGCTGCCTTACAGTGCTAGGGACACAGGTTCATTCCCAGCCTCAGGTGACCGTCTATGTGGAATCTGCACATTCTTCCCACGTCTGCATGGGTTTCTTCTGGGTACTCTTGTTTCCTTCCACAGTACAAAGATGTGCAGGTGAGGTGAATTGGCTATGCTGACAGTGTCTAGGGTGGAAAATGCAGGGATAGGTCAAGGGGTAGGTCTAGGTGGAATGCTCTTTGGAGGGGTAGAGAGGACTTGATGGGCCGAATCGTCTGCTTCCACACTGTAGGGCTTCTATGATTAAATCTATGATAAGCAAGTCAAATCACAGCCTGGCACAGTTATTACCACATCACCATAATCTTACATACAACGTTGTTGACTGCTCCATCATCACTTTTAGGCAAGTGTAATAACAAGACAGACTCAAAGTCCCACAGGCTGTATTGCTTCTCTGGTACCAAGCTGAAGGGTATCTCGCCCAGGCTACACAGGAACTTAAGTGGTCATGGTCTAAGTGAATAACAGTAACAAAGACAAGGATAAGAAAGAGGTTTCGTTGATGGAATATGAACAGCTAAGTTAAAAGGCAGAACCACAAAGGTAATAAAGTGTCTTTGCCATCAGGGGCCTCAAGAAGTCAAATGTCCTGGCTTATTAGGTTGCCGCACTGATCACCCACCGAAAATCTTTCAGAGCTTCTACAATGGTTTCCTCGTCAAATTTTGGAGGCGAACTTGGAGTACTGCTAGACCAAGGTGAGCATCCTCCATGAAGCTGCTTTTGTGAGCATCAAAATCCTGCTTTTGAAGAAGCAACTCCAATGACCTGTTCATTGCGCCCAGATGCACCACAACCAGACAGGTTCTCTCCACCCAACTGCCCTTCCAATGTTCAAAGGACAACCAAAGGAAAAGATATAAGGATACGGACAAGGACACCCTGAGGCATGTTGACATTGACACCAGTTAGAATGGTTGGCTGCTCAGTATGGCACCTCTCATCCATTGAGGCACACGCCTTTGAGGCGCAGCAACCCAATCACAAAGTGGAATTGCAGCAGTACAGGGAAGAGAACGAAGCCAAATCCAGGAAAACGTGACTTCCACTGCCACACGCCCCAATTGAAGAACAACACATGGCTCCAAATTTGGCTCCTCAGTCATCTGAAGTGTCAGCAGTCTGACAGACATTATCTTAGACTCAAAGGGACCACTGCCAACAAAAACAAAGAGCAAAACAGGGTAACTAAGATAGATAGTGGAATGCGTGGCTCACAGATTCAAGAAAGAGAAATAGGTTGCAACTCACTGAACACTAGCGCCAATGTTCAAGAAAGAAGGGACAGCAAACTTTTTACTCATGCGCATCTCTGGGACCAGAAGTGAACTGCTTGATCAACTAGAATATTTGATCAGAAGTCCACATAATCAATGCAAAAACACACACCAAGCAATAGAAATGTAATGCAGAGAGTGTACTCACAGTTATTTACAACATGAATCACTTAAATAATCATGCAACTTTGCCTGAAAACAAAACTTACAGGCAGTCACCTTCTCACTCACACCCTCAACTGACTACTTGGCCATTGTGGATATCGCAATAATATAAAAAAAAACTTACTGTATTTCAGGCATACAATTATTAGTTTATGAGTGCCAGTTCATAAGGTGCCACTTAAAACAGTTTGCTGTACTTTATTATAGTACTTTGTACTATAACATAATGTCTAACCAAATCATCTCAATAGGGCTGAAGAGCAGGCTAAAACTAAGTAACGAGAGATTTGGTAAATTAAAGAAAAAGGACAGGACAATAGTAAAAGGGTAGCGGTAGAAGCCATTATAATGAGCATCACAGCAACAAACACAGTGATATAAACATAAAAGAGCGCAGAGAGAAAATAGATGTAGAGGGAAAAATAGTAAAAAAAGACAGAACTCTGTCTGAAAGTATGCATCATTTGTGACAAGGTGAATGTAATAATAGTCCAAATAGGAATTAAAGAATATGATGTAACAACTGTTAGAAAGACATGGGGCAAGATTTTTAAGATGGTGGAATTTTCTGACATGCCACTCTGGGAATTTTAAAATCCCCAAGACACCACACCTACAAACCCGCCAGTTGAACACTGTAAAAGTCCGCACATGGTTGCAAAGTGATTGACCAGGACTTTTGATATTTCTGAAGTAAAAACAATTCATAAGGAAGAGTCATTTACTCCTTTAAAGCATGTTCCATTGGAATCATGGAGCAGAGAAATATTGGATAAACTCAGCAACTGTGGCACAATCTACGGACAAAAAAAAACCCAATGACCCTGACAAGTGGGAGGTGATGCACTATGAAAGAAGTAACAAGACAAGGAAGCACTCAATAAAAAAGAAAGGGCAGTCGGAAGATCAGAGGAATCTTAGGGTGTTTGTCCACAAATCCCTTAAGGTGGCAGGGTAGGTTAATAAAGAGTTAAGTAGGCACTCATGTCATGTCATAGATTACAAGAGGAGGGAGGTTATGTTGGCATGGTACAAAATTTTGGTTAAGTCACAGTTGGAGTATTGTGTGAAGTTCTGGTCACCGCAGTATAGGTAAGTTGTTCTTGCTCTGAAGAGACAGCAGAGAAGATTCGCAAGCATGTTGCCTGGGATGGAGCAGTTTAGCCATTAATAAGCTTGGATTATTTTCTTCAGAGTAGGCAGAGAGGTGGCCTGATTGAAGTGTATAAAATAATGACAGGCATACACAGAGTGGATAGAAATCAGCTGCTCGAGCTCATCAAATAAGAATAAGGAGGCACAATTGTAAGGTGAAAGACAAAACAATTTTCCTCCAAACTCCTCTAAACTTTTGTCCAGGTTCCCACCATTCTCTGGGTGAAAACAATTTTAGTCAAGTCTCCTCTAAACGTTTTTCACCCAAAGGATGGTGGGAATCTGGACTGCACTATGTGGCCGTGTAGATGAGATGGGAAACCTCAGCTTTTAAACAGCTACCTGGACGAACATTTCAAAATGTCATAACTTTCAAGGCTATGGACCAAGTGCCGCAAAGTGGGACTATTGTAGATTTAGAGTTGTTCTTTGTTGGTGCAGACTTGATGGCCAAAAGACCCCTTCTGTACTATGAGATTCTAGTTACTGTTGAGTCTAGTAGGACTCTTCCTCAAAAAACTAAGTGAAATCATGGCTCACATGGGCCTTCACACAATCCAGCTTTCACAGGTCCATAGCATTTTATATGCTTGTTGAACAAAAACCTTTTAATGTCAGAGGTAAACTGAATTAATTGTACTACTATCTACTGCTTTCTGTGAAGTGTGTTCCACACTGGTATTATCCTTTGCCTATAGAAGGATTTCCTAACTTCTCTACTGAATGATCTGACTCAGATTTTAAGATTACATCCACTTGTTAACTACTACACCAACAAAAGTTCTTCTTTTTGACCTATAAAATACTTCTTTAAAAGATCTTAAAATTCACAATCAAGCAATATTTGATCAAAATACTCATGGAAAACAAGCCTTGTAATCCACCTATCACTATAGTGATAAAATATGGATTACTGTTTTTTGAATTCCATTCCCTGATTTTTAATGTCTGGCTCTTTTTTGGACTTAGGTCATTTTACAAAGGGGCAAAAATACTGACTTAAAACAGACACAGCAATCACCTGACCAGAACGGTTTCATGGATCCTAGCTAATCTTGGCAGAATAACGAAAAGCAGGCTGTAGTGAAATTATTACTTCATCAAAATCAAAAATCATAAAACTTAAACAGGTGGAGAGCGGCTTCAACTCATACATAGAACATAGAACAGTACAGCACAGAACAGGCCCTTCAGCCCACAATGCTGTGCCGACCATTGATCCTCATGTATGCACCCTCAAATTTCTGTGACCATATACATGTCCAGCAGTCTCTTAAATGACCCCAATGACCTTGCTTCCACAACTGCTGCTGGCAACGCATTCCATGCTCTCACAACTCTCTGCGTAAAGAACCTGCCTCTGACATCACCTCTATACTTTCCACCAACCAGCTTAAAACTATGACCCCCTCGTGCTAGCCATTTCTGCCCTGGGAAATAGTCTCTGGCTATCAACTCTATCTATGCCTCTCATTATCTTGTATACCTCAATTAGGTCCCCTCTCCTCCTCCTTTTCTCCAATGAAAAGAGACCGAGCTCAGTCAACCTCTCTTCATAAGATAAGCCCTCCAGTCCAGGCAGCATCCTGCTAAACCTCCTCTGAACCCTCTCCAAAGCATCCACGTCTTTCCTATAATACGGCGACCAGAACTGGACGCAGTATTCCAAGTGCGGTCTAACCAAAGTTTTATAGAGCTGCAACAAGATCTCACGACTCTTAAACTCAATCCCCCTGTTAATGAAAGCCAAAACACCATATGCTTTCTTAACAACCCTGTCCACTTGGGTGGCCATTTTAAGGGATCTATGTATCTGCACACCAAGATCCCTCTGTTCCTCCACGCTGCCAAGAATCCTATCCTTAATCCTGTACTCAGCTTTCAAATTCGACCTTCCAAAATGCATCACCTCGCATTTATCCAGGTTGAACTCCATCTGCCACCTCTCAGCCCATCTCTGCATCCTGTCAATGTCCCGCTGCAGCCTACAACAGCCCTCTACACTGTCAACGACACCTCCGACCTTTGTGTCGTCTGCAAACTTGCTGACCCATCCTTCAATTCCCTCGTCCAAGTCATTAATAAAAATTACAAACAGTAGAGGCCCAAGGACAGAGCCCTGTGGAACCCCACTCACCACTGACTTCCAGGCAGAATATTTTCCTTCTACTACCACTCGCTGTCTTCTGTTGGCCAGCCAATTCTGTATCCAAGCAGCTAAGTTCCCCTGTATCCCATTCCTTCTGACCTTCTGAATGAGCCTACCATGGGGAACCTTATCAAATGCCTTACTGAAATCCATATACACCACATCCACAGCTTGACCCTCATCATCTTTTCTAGTCACATCCTCAAAAAACTCGATAAGGTTTTTAAGGCATGACCTACCTCTCACAAAGCCATGTTGACTGTATTTGATCAAGCCATGCTCTTCCAGATGGTCATAAATAAATCTTATCCCTCAGAATCCTTTCTAACACCTTGCAGACGACAGACGTGAGACTTACCAGTCTATAATTGCCGGAGATTTCCCTATTTCCTTTCTTGAAGAGAGGAATTACATTTGCCTCTCTCCAGTCCTCAGGTACGACTCCAGTGGAGAGCGAGGATGCAAAGATCTTCGCAAGTGGAGAAGCAATTGCATTTCTCGCTTCCCAAAGCAGCCGAGGACAAATCTGGTCCGGGCCTGGCGACTTGTTAATCTTAATGTTTGACAAAAATTTCAGCACATCAGCTTCCTCTATCTCTATCCATTCCAGCATGCACACCTGCTCTTCAAAGGTTTCATTCACTACAAAGTTCGTTTCTTTCGTAAAGACAGAAGCAAACAACTCATTTAGGACTTCCCCTACCTCCTCAGGCTCCACACACAAGTTCCCTATGCTATCCCTGATCGGCCCTACTCTTTCTTTGATCATTCTCTTATTCCTCACATAAGTGTAAAATGCCTTTGTGTTTTCCCAGATTCCTTCTGCCAAGCCTTTCTCGTGCCCCCTCCTGGCTCTCCTCAGACCATTTTTGAGCTCCTTCCTTGCCTGCGTGTAATCCTCTCTAGCTGAACTTGACTCGAGCTTCCTCCACCTTATGTAAGCTACCTTCTTCCTTTTCACAAGAAGCTCCACCGCTCTCGTCATCCAAGGTTCCTTTATCTTACCCCTTCTTGCCTGTCTCAGAGGGACATATTTACTCATCACTCCCAACAACTGTTCCTTAAACAGTCTCCACATGTCTATAGTTCCCTTACCATGGAACAACTGCTCCCAGCCGATGCTTCCTAACTCATGTCTAATCGCGTCATAGTTTCCTCTTCCCCAATTAAATATCCTCCCATTTTGCCTAATCCTCTCCTTCTCCATAGCTATGTAGAATGTGAGGCAGTTATGGTCACTATCACCAAAATACTCTCCCACCACAAGATCTGATACCTGCCCCGGCTCGTTTCCGAGCACCAAGTCTAGAACGGCCTCTCCCATCGTCGGCCTGTCAACGTACTGCGTTAGTTTACACCTTTATGGGAATGTTCACATATTAAACATGGAACCACCTATACAAATAACAAACCTATTTGACAGAGTAAATGCACAAAACAAGCATGTGTTTCAAGTAGTTGTTTGTGGCAGAATATCAGCTGGAAGGTGTTCTTTGCTTCTCAGAAAGGAAAATGCCTGGTAAATTAACGATTTAAAAAATATCAGAACAAACAGGACACAAATGACACTGAAAGTGTTCATAACTGCTGATGATTCAAAATGCCAACTAATCAATCATGGTTTCAGGTTCAAACCATATACCTCAAGGTTGTCTTAAACTCCTTAAAGCATATAGTCCTTTCTTGTACCTTTTGTACTGGACGCTATCCCTTTTTAAACTTTGTACCAATATGTGCATGCTTGTTATCACATCTTTAACAATAACCTTGGTTCCACAGTACCATTACATTGAAAGCCACAAATTCATATTTTCAAATCTTTTCACAGAAACTTACAGAACATTTACTGGGATCCTCATCCTCCTTCTCTTCATAGTAGAAGTAGACAAATGGGATCCAGAGGAAGACACAAAATAGGATGATGGAGTACAAGGCTGTAACAAGAGAATAGATAAAGTTCAGAGGGAATAAACAACTAGATTTCTCAATATAATCATAAAACCCTGTTTACATGGAGCAGGGTTAGCCTCTTCTTCAGGTGGGCTTAGTGATTCTCATAAAAACTCTTCAACTGGATTCAGATGGCTCCAGTATCTAGACTTTTTTTTTATAAAAATAGACACCACAAATACTGTTCTAGCAGAAATATCCAGGGAGAATTTCCAACATATAACTGACCCCTCTCCATATGGAGAGACCACAAGGCATTTCGACCTGTTACTCAACAAAAATGCAAATCTTTCCCAAGTGAATTTAAAAAAAAACAATAGATGCTCGAAATTAAACCATAAACAAAACTCAGCTGGGCTGATTTGTTTTTCACTACCAATACAGAGTTAATTCTGGATGTGAGTTTGCTCGCTGAGCTGGAAGGTTAATTTTCAGACGTTTCATCACCATTCTAGGTAACATCAGTGAGCCTCTGATGAAGCGCTGGTGTTATGTCCCGCTTTCTATTTATCTGTTTTGGTTTCCTTGGGTTGGTGATGTCATTTCCTGTTCTTTTTCTCAGAGGTTGGTAGATTGGCTCCAAATCAATGTGTTTGTTGATGGATTTCTGGTTGGAATTCGTAGAGGCATGGCATTCCAACCGGAACTCCAACAAACACATTAATTTGGAGCCCATCTACCATCCCCTGAGAAAAAGAACAGGAAATGACATCACCAACCCAAGGAAACCAAAACAGATAAATAGAAAGCGGGACATAACACCAGCGTTTCATCGGAGGCTCACTGATGAGGTTATCTAGAATGGTGACGAAACATCTGAAAACTAACCTTCCAGCTCAGCGAGCAAACTCACATCCAGAACCTCAACCTGAGCTACAAATCTTCTCAAACTACAGAGTTAATGTTTTGAATCCAATGAGATTCTGTGATTCCATGTAACTCCAATTCTCCCCAGCTAGTTCTTCTTGGAAACTAAAGTATCAATCTGGCCGAATAAAATGATAGGATTTAAAATTTAGTTCCAGAACACTAATTGAAATATAAACAGTTGACTTAGTCCATTGATAGTTAGCAACTAAGATGTAAACAAAGATTTTAATAGTTCTATTAAAAAG